>NC_056735.1:275481117-275563617 GCF_019279795.1 Protopterus annectens | reverse complement strand
CAGTCATCTAGACAGGGGAACACCCAGAACCCTTGCAGTCAGAGATGAGCTGCAACCACTGCCAGGCATTTGGTAAACACCCAAGGGAGTTGAGTTGAGGTGAGGCTCTGAAATGAAAACAACTGGTTCAGAGTCAGAAATGAATGAACCTCCTGAAGCATCTGTCCATTTTCATGTGGTAGTATGTATCCTGAAGGTCTATCGAGCACATCTAATTGTCCTTCCTTAGAAGAAAGAATGGACCGTACCATGACCATTTGGAACTTTACTGATTCAAGTGGCTGAGGTCCAAAATTGGTCTAGAGTCCCCGTTCTTTTTTGACACTATAAAGAATCTTGAATAAGTTCTGAACCTTTGGGACCTCTTGGATAATTCGGTTGTCTAGAGCTTTTTTTCTCTCTGAGGGTGCTGCTGCTCTTTGCGAAGGTGGAACACTGGGAAGTTTCTTTTGTAGTGAGGGTGGACAGAGAAAGGGAATGTAATAGCCTCTGGTAATAACTGTCATCACCCAGACATCTCTTGAGATGGACATCAGGTTTTTGGGTGTAGAGATGAGCACCTCTCCGCTTGACTCTAGAAATCCACAGTCAGACAACCATTCAGGAGAGTTGAAAAGGCCTCTCAGAAAATGGACCCTGAAGCTTTGATTTTGTGGACCACCTCTGCCACTAGGGTGACATCTACCATTAGAAATCTATCTCTAGAACAGTCTTGGGATAACCCTTGGGACTTTCAAAACCCGAGTTTTTTACCCCCTTTTCTGATTTCCACAGATGGTCCTCTGGGGTTAGAAAACCATATGCTTATGGCAAAACAAGGTTTCCCATCTTGTTTACTCTTGGAAAGTGGGTCTTTAAACGTAGGACCACCTAAAGGGGTGTTAATAAAGAAAGTACAGTTGTGTACACTTAGCATAAATTTAGATGTTCGAGTGTATTCACTGTTGCAGTCATTACATTTGGATAATCCTGCTGGCAGGTTGCCCTCAGTCGGCCTGAATTCCAAAGTCCTGGGTCCTGCATCGGCTGCTGTCGCCCCTTCCTTGACGTCAGGTGTATAAAAGATGTGGCCGACGCCATTTTCTTTAGTTTTTCTTGCCCCAGATGTCAGGTACCCCCTAAAAGGGTAGCCAAAATTTATATATATTTAAATACATGCACCAATATAAACTTTACCTTCATCTACAAGCAAATACACCACATATGTTGTATAAATCAGAGAAGGAAAGATAGGTTCCATCAGAAGAAAGGGGGATGACGGGTGGGTAACCTGGAGTGCAACAGTGAATACACCCGAACATCTACATTTATGGTAAGTGTACACAACTGTACTATGTTCTTCATGTTTCACTGTTGCAGTCATTATATTTGGGTAGAGTCCCAAAGCTATGGATGGGAGGCTGGAGCTAAACAGCATTAGGAGCGGCTATGAGGCCCTGCAGAACTGCAGTGGCAAAGCCTGCCCTGGATTTAGAGAAGAGTGGCAGATGATAGTGCTTTCTAAAGGTGTGCACTGAACTCCAAGTAGCAGCCTCTAAAATGTCCTTGGTTGGTACTCCCCTGAGAAAGGCTGCTGAAGTGGCTGCAGCTCTGGTTGAATGTGGCCTAATGCCCTTAGGCACTGGCTTGCCATGGTGCAAGTAGCAGAAACAAATGCAGTGGCCTATCCACTTTGAAATAGTCTGCTTTGAGATAGCCTTTCCTTATGATCCTGCAGCATATGCCACTAGTAATTGCTCTGTCTTTCTGAAAACTTTGGTTATGTCCAAGTATAATCTAAGCTGTCTGTGTACGTCCAAAGAATGCAGAATTCTCTCCCCCTTGTTCTGTGGATTTGGATAAAAAGTTGGTAGATGAATAGTGTGGTTAAGAGCCACAATGGACACCACCTTAGGCATAAATGTTGGGTTTGCCCTCAGAGAGACCCTGTCTGGATAAAAAATGATAAAAGGTTCCACAGCCATGAGTGCCTGTAGCTCTGAAACTCATCTTGCAGAAGTTATTGCTAGGAGCAGAGCTGTTTTCTAAGATAAAACCTTTATATCAGCAGTAGCAGCTGGCTCAAAAGAAGGCAGGGTGAGTTTTTACAAAACATAGTTGAGGTCCAATGCAGGCACTGGTGATTTCCTTGGAGGCCTTAAATTTTTGGCTCCTCTGAGGTACTGTTTTAATAAGGGAAGAGAAAAGATTGGTGGCTCTGTATTGTAATGAGCCGAAATGGCAGAGGCATGAATTTTAATAGATGAAAAAGATAGGCCTTTGCCCAGCATCTCAGTTAAGTATTGCAAAATCTGAGGAATATTTGGCACAGCTGTATCAGTTCCTTGTGCCTGGTTCCAAGCACAGAATCTTTTCCATTTTCCAGCATAAGATTTTCAGTACTAGGCCTTCTGGCCTCCAAAATGACATCCATTACAGCTTTACTAAGAGGTGTGTTTTGTATGACTACATTATCCGTCATGCTGCCAGGTTTAAAGTCCTGAGTTGGCTGTGCAGGATCTGACTGTTTTGCTGGGACAGTAGATGAGGTATTTGAGGTAAGGTCCAAGCTGGGCATTGAGACAAGTTCTTTAGGATTGGAAACCAGTACTGGTGGGGCCAGTCTGGGGCAATCAGTATAATTTTTGGCTTTTCCTGTCTGACCTTTAGGAGTACCTTGGGGAGGAGAGGCAGTGCGGAAGAGGCAGTGGGGGAAAGGCATATACTGATAGTTTTTTTCCAGCTGAAAGATAGGGCGTCCACTTTCCATGCTTGTTTGTGATACGTCCTTGTGCAGAATCTTTTTAGTTGGTAGTTGTGAGGGGAGGCAAATAGATTTATGTCCGGGCATCCCCATTTTCTTGTTATCGTGCTGAAGACTTGTGGATCCAGCTGCCACTCATGGGGATCCATGAGGTTTCTGCTTAGTTCATCTGCCAGAGTATTTTTCCCTCCTGGCAGGAATTGTGCCTGCAGATGTACTTAATAAGTTAATGCTGTATCCCACAAAATCATGACTAGTCTGCAAAGAGGGTAAAGAATGTGTGCCCCCCTGCTTGTTTATATACCACATGACCGTGGTGTTGTCTATCAGCAGTTGTCCTGGATGAAGTAGGTCCTTGAAGGCTGTCAGGGCATTCTGACCAGCTAGCATCTCTTTTTGATTGATATGTAGATGCATTTGGGTTGAGGACCATGTGCCCTGAATGCATCTTCCTGCCATGTGGGCCCCCAGGCATAATCTGATGCATCCGTTGTTAGTGTCTGCCTGGCTGGGAGTAATGTGAATGGGTGTCCCCTGTTTTGGTGACAAGTCTTTGCCCACCATCAAAACTTCTGTTGTAGGCAGATAATGAGAGTAATCATTGTTTCCAGGCTGTGGCAAAGTTGAGTCCAAACACTTTTTAGGTACCACTGAAGTTTCCTCATATGCAATCTTGCATATGGAATTAGTAGGATGCAGGATGCCATGAAGTCCAAAGCCTGCAGAATTTTTCTTGCAGATAACTGGGCCTTTGTTGCCAACATTTTGAAATAGGTAGCCAGTTGCCTTTGTTTGTCTGGCATGACATAAGCCATCTGGGCAGTTGTATTTAAGCTTGCACCTAGGAATATTATCTCTTGAGAGGGTACTAGTTTTGATTTCTTTTCATTGACTGTGTACCCTAGGCATGTTAGAAGTCTTTTCACAAATGCCAGATGCTGTAGAAGAATGTCCTTGTTCTCTGCTTGAATTAGACAGTCGTCCAAGTGAGGATATATTTGTATTCCTCTTTGTCTGCAGAATGCAATTACTGGTGCCAGGCACTTTGTAAAGACCCTGGGCGCAGTAGATAAACCAAAGGGCAGTGCAGAGAATTGGTAATGTACTGAACCAGCTTTGAATCTGAGGTATCGTCTGCATAATTGTCTGATTGGGACATGCAGGTATGCCTCTTTTAGGTCTAGAGTCACCAGCCAAGCATTCTTGCCCAGCATGTGCAGAAGCTGCTGCAAAGTCATCATCTTGAATTTTGGTATATCCAGAAATGTGTTCAGAATAGATAGGTCCAGGACTGGTCTCCAGGCCTTGCCCTTTCTGGGTACCAAGAACAGTCTTGAGTAAAATCCTTGTCCCTGCTCTTGCTCTGGTACTTGTTGAATGGCCCCCATGTCCATGATAGATGAGACTTGTTTTTGTGCTTCTGCCCATTGATTTTTTTGGCAGATCTGGCCAGCCATTTGCCTTTGGCAGTGTATGGAAATGGAACTTGTACCCTTGTGACATGATATTTAGAACCCATTTGTCCTGGGTTATAATGTGCCAATTCTGAGAAAAAAGTGCTAATTTTCCCCCTAAGGGTGCTGCCAGGAGATAAGTGCTTGGTGCAGGCAGGGGGAAGTCATTGGGACTGTTTCCTGTATGGTTGTGATTTGTCTTCTCCAACTTTGGAGGTAGAAGCACCCCATTGCTTTGACCTGTAGGAATCTTGTGCTTGGGATCTGCCTCTAGGGCATCTGGATCTGCCCCTCTGAGGTCTGTCTTACACAGGAAAGGACCAATTCTTTGTAGGCCAGTGTCTACTAAACATAGGTGGCTGTACTTGTAAAAAAATCTTTGACAGTTTGCATAGATTCAGCTTTGTCCTCCATTTTCTTTAACACCTCCTCTGCCTTAACACCAAACAAAGTATCATGCTGTAAAGGTGCATCTAATAATTTAACTTTGACATGATCAGGCAGATTTTGTTCCTTTAACCAAGCATGCCTCCTAATTACAGAACCCGTAACTGCAGCCCTGTAGGAGGCCTCCAAAGAATCAAAACCACATTGCAAAGTATGCTTTCCAACTTGTTCAGCTGCATGCAATAAATCCTGCATTTCCTTGTTTTCTGCACATTCAGAGTTTAATAACATTTTCTGTTTAAGCAATGCCATGACATGTTGCTGATATTTGAGCATATGAAACTGACAGTTTTAGGCCCTTATAGCCAAGGCAGCAGATGTGTAAACCTTTTTTCCCCATCTATCCAGTGCCCTAGATTCTCTGTCAGAGGGGGTAGGGTTTTTTGCAGCGGAAGCCTTAACTCCTTTGGGACCCTGTGAAATAGTTTCTGGGTCTGCAGCAGGGTTTTTAAAAAGGAATTTATGAGAGTCAGGAACCTGGTAATATCTGTCAGGTGTAACAGGAGCTGGAGGGGTAAGACTAGACTCCGAAAACACATTATCTATAATATCTAAAACAGGTAGAATGGCTAGTGGCCTGTGTTGAGGTAGTAAAAGGAAATCCCTGAGCCTCTTTTTAGATTCTGAAAAATCTTGGCTCTCCCAGTGGAAATGCTCCCTCATGGTATGCAAGTTTTCCCCAAAAGAATAGTCCTCTGGAGGAGAAGCTGAAGGTATAGATTCTTCAGCATCAGAGTCCTCATAGGGAGGAAGAGAATATTCCTGATCAGAAGAGGAATCAGAAGAAATAGAAACCTGATCTTAAGATTCATAGTCAGTCTCTTGCCTAGGCCTCTTATCAGGAGGGGGATGGGAACCCCTGATCAAAGTAACTAAGTCTTCGGCCGTTTTGAGCATCAGTTTTATGGGCATAGAGGCCTGCCCACGTGGCTCTTGAGTTTGTTTCTTTGCTTTAGAAGGTGCTTTAGTCTTTGCCTTTGAAGCTGAGGTTGGTTTAATGTAAAAATGTTTAGGTCTGAATACACCCTCTGAAGCCAGTGCCTGCTCAGCGGCTCCAGACCCATCTGAAGGAATATAGCCAGCAACCTGTTCTCCTGGATTGGTGGGGTTTTTTTTGGCTTTGGTCTCTTTTTCGTGGTTTCCATCTGAAGGAATAGTATCCAAGGCTCCAATACCTTGAGTTTCCAGCGGCATGGCTGACTCCACGTGGGAATCGGTAGCGGTCTGCGACTCTAAAGTAGCAGGCGTCAAGGGCTGCGAAAGCGCCTCACTGAGAACTGGCGAACCAGCTTAGGAGAAGCTTTGTCGTCGGTTTTGGGCCTCGGTTGTCTCTCTCCTTTTCTTTGCGTTTTTTGTGAACTCCAGTAGTCGGATGGCTATCTGACGACATTTCTGGATAATTAAACCAGCGCCCAAAATAGGTTAAAGCAAAATCATACCGACGCTTAATAGTGCGTTGGTTAAATCTAGCACAAAACCGACAACCAGAAACATTGTGATCAGGGCCTAGGCAAGGAATACAGTAAGAATGAAAGTCCTTATGAGGTATTTGCTTTCCACAAGAAATACAATTATTTACTTTTTCTGACATCGGTCTGGAGCAAGAAAAAAGTTTCCCCAATGGGGTACTTAGCTTTATTGAAGACTTCGGATCTGAAATTCGGACACGAACATCTCAGGAGTCTGCCGACCGGCACTTGCGAACTGCTTCTGCTTCTGCTTCGGGCACCGCGCGGCAAGAAAGACTAAAGAAAATGGTGTCAGACGCATCTTTTATACCCCTGACATTAAAGAAGGGGCGACAGCAGCCGACGTAGGACCCAGGACTTTGGAATTCAGGCCGACTGAGGGCAACCTGCTAGCAGGATTACCCAAATGTAATGACTGCAACAGTGAAACACGAAGATCATCTTAAAAGGCTCCACAAAATACCACAAATGCATCCAGGTATGCCTTCTTATGGTAATGCCTGTATCCGAGGGTCTCAAAACACCTTCTGTTACACTGGATATGAGGCACATGGAGGTGTTCAGCAGAGACTGAAGGGTGGCCAGTTGCAAATCCATTGTTTTTCTCTCTTGTGCAGATGTAGACTCTGACAGAGAAAATTGGAGAGCTCCTTTGTCAAGTGTCAATGAAACCTACTGATGTGATCTGTTTTCTGCAGATGTGGACCCAGAGAGAGAGAGAGAGATATTTGGAGAGCTCCTTTGTCAAGCATCTTTGAAGCCTAGTGGTGTTCCAAATAATTCAGTAATACTTAACACAAAAGGTAGACGAAGCATAAACTATTTTCCTAAACCTATCCAAAGCCATGGAATCTCTATTAGGGGATGGATAGATGAGCTTTCTTCTGCAAGCTCTTTCTTGATGCCTGATGCTGCTACCATGACATCCACTGCCTGGTCTTTACTTCAGTGAGAAAGGTTTTAAGGGGCAATAAGATACTTGTCTGGTTTACTAAGAATTTGTTCTGAGATGTCCAGTTTCTCCCATTCCCAGTGAGAGATTAAATCCACCATCTCATCAGCTGGGGGAACCATCCATGGAGTAAGCTGACATGGAACCAAAAAGCTCAAGAAAAATGGATTCCTCTTGAAAAGAGGCTTCAGAAGACCAGCCTACTTTTTGTCTGAGAAGCTTGAGGATCTCCCCGAATGAGACATCTTCAAGTGGTGATCTGAGGTGACTCCTACAATTAAATGAAATCCATGTCTTTAGTCAGAGACTTCTGGGAGAAGTCAACATGTCTCCTCTTACACTTGTACTTCTGAACAGCCTCCATGGGGAAAGTTCTGGAAAGGATTTGTAAGTCTGAGGGGTGTCCTGACTGAGGACCATCTCGTGGCTAGTGTGAACCAAATGACCCAATGGGATAGCCTGTGCAGGATCAGTACAGGGCTATCAGCTTCAGAGTGGGTGGAGCCAAGAGGGAAAGAGATGTTTGGCCTCCAGTCCTGAAGAGAGCTCTTCCAACTGCCTTGAAGGCAGAAGCTGAGAAAGAATCAAAGAACACCCTAGTAGGAGCTGAAGCTGCAACAGCAGTATGACCAAAGCCACCATCTTGACCCTTCTCTGAGACCAAAGTTGGAGCTGAGCTACCTAACGCCAAAGCTCTGAGGGGAAGGGTCGGTTTAAATAGCTTCAAAGTCAAACCCTTACCCCCAGATTCTGCACCAAAGCTTCAACTCAGATTCATCTGGCTCCAACGAAATCAGAGCTGGCTGGATCAGAGAAGAGGCTGAAGTCAAAGATGACCACAACTTTGGATCCAACATGGACAGCCCAGAAGAATTTGGATCCAGCATTCTTGAACCCACGGGACAGGCCTGGGTAGGAGTAGCCATGAGCAAGGGAGAAGGTCCAAAGCTTATAGGTCTGATGGGAAATGGATCCAGGAGAACTCCCAAGAATCAGAGTCCTGAGGAACTTCATCTTTCTATCCATATCAGCTTCTGCTAGGCTTCTGGTAGCACTAATGGACCTTAAAGATCACGTGCAACCATTTCTTGCACATACCTGCAGTCTCTCTATTTCTTGTGGGATGACAGAATGGCTTCCATAACACAAATCCAATTTACTTGATATACTTTTGTTTGATTTCACTGTTATTATCTGCTCACAAACTCTGGCACTCCACAGACTTGTTAGGTCAGTACTTCTTGTCTTTACATCATCACGCTTGTCACTTTAATGATGTAAAGTTGGAGCCTACCTGCACTTCTTTCACTAGTAGGCTTGCTCTCTTTCCTCTTTTTTTAAGTAAGCAAACATGTTAATAATGTACACAGGCTGAGTGCAGTTATGTCTATTTACTAAAGCAACAGATCTTGCATTAGAATGCATTTGCCAGTCAAAATGAAGTATAAACTGAAACTCAAATATCTAGCACTATTGCTCAATTGTTCTCCTCAGTTATTTACTAGAAAATAAAGTTTTATGAGGGATGGCAGAGTAAAAATATGAGGCAATTTCAGGGGCAGGCTGCAAAAATCATGGACAGATAAAAGGTTGGATTCAGTAACATTAGGCAAAATAAGAGACAATTAAGAGTCATGGACTTCATGCTGCATGTGATGTGCTTATGTGACAGTAAAACAGAAGCAGCCTTCACATTTGCTTTCATATAAAACTAATGCAAAACGCATGGGGGTTTGAAGACCAGATTAACCACTGATGTGCAACTAACCATAAAGCTGAAAATTAGACAAAAATAAATAAATAAAGGGGAAAAAAACACAAGTAAAACTGTCGCAATCTAAAAATATTCTCTCGGTACTCTCTCTCTCGCTGACCCCAAAGTGATGTCAGCAAGGAAGCAGAACTTCCTGCAGAGTAATCAATGAGGGCAGAGCATCTTGTGGCTATTGGGGGCATTTGTTCAAAGAGATTTTCTTTAAAAGAAAAAAAGTGAGAATGCAAGCTTAAAATGACAGAAAGACAGTCAAGGTAAGCAGCTACTGAGGAAATGCATTTTATGAAGAAACAGGCTACTCTGATTTTGTCAGTTAGTATGTGATCTTTAAGAAAGATGATGGTGGGGGGGCTTGAAGATTTTGCACAGGTCTTTCCTGAAGGGGGCTTGAAGTTTTTGCACAGGTCTTTTCTGAAGAAAGGGTGAATGTAGTCTAGGAGAGACTGGAACTGTGGAAAACTTTGGCTCCAGTAAGGGAGAGTCCTAGATCATACCAGAATCAGATCGGGCAGTTGTAGGATCCAAAGGCTTGGAAAGCTTGGAAGTCTCAGCAGAAGACAACACCGACGAAGGAGAATGGTCAGGGGATGGCTTCCTCGCCTCTTTGTCCTTTTCTTGGATCTATCACTCGTCTCCTTGTGTTTCTCCAATAACATTTTCCTGGCTACAGATTTTGAAGATTCTCCTGAGAATGAACGTATTGTATTGTTTAATCACAGCTTGGTGACCAACGGCCATGCAAACTGAACATTTTTTCTCCAGATGTGCTGTACCAAACAGTACACCTCTGGTGTGACTCAGAGTTAGGCATTTTGTGGCTACAAGCCATATATTTCTTAAAACCTGTAGGTTTGCAACAGAGTCACAAACAAGATGGAAACTAGACAGCAGAAAAAAGTCACAGCTAATCACTACCAACAATGGCACTGAAGAATACACTGACAAAAAAAAGTGTATATAAAAACAAGAAATACCAACAAGGGTAACAAACCACTACTGGCTATCAACTAGCAGGAAGATGAAAACAGAAACATTGACTGAAGGGATGAAGAAGGTCTAGAGAAAGTTTTTTCTTTTTTTGGTAAGAGAAGGAAAGAAACTTCAAGTTGAAAGAGTTATATACTAACAGTACACTATCACAATATCGTATGAAGGAAAAAATTTGGCGAAGAAAATTATGCACATAGCTGAAGGTAAGCCTGAGCCAACAAGTCACATCCGTACTTTGAGCAGCAAACAGGATTTGAGGTAATGTTTGGGATAGGAGAGGATTATGGGTAAGGAGAAGAATCTGAGCTTTGGATCCTAAGTGCCTGAAGTCAAATATGAGACCCTTTAGTTGAGAAATGGATGGAAAAGGCAACATCAGATCCATCTGTAATATGTCACAGTATCTCCTCAATTCAGGGGAACATTATTTGTTTTCATTAAAATGCATCATTCATCCTGGCAATTGTCTGATTAAAAGAAAATGTCTCCACTGGAGGGCAAGAATTAAAATTTTCCACACCATCAGAGCTGTGCTGAATCTGTAGCAAAAGCCCTATATCTGTCTAAAAATCATCAGACTCTGTTTCCTCAGGAATAACTTTACAGAGGATGACCATCTGTAATGTTTTTATAGGTCAGGATTCATTGCCTGTAATGCTGGTCGTGCCAAGGCAAGGAACTCTATTTTTTTTTAATAGTAATTATTTTATCGGAAGAATAGCTTTGAATCTTTTTGTTTTCCTTAACAGGAGTACCAGCAGAAGAGGACAGACTTGAAGGAAAAATACCTGCTCAATCCAATGGTCTGATGCCCCAGTTACTCCGAGAAGGATCTCCCAGAGTGTGTCCTTAAGACTTAAAGATGGTTCCCCCATTGCCAGTACTGGATACTTGAACAGCCAAAGACTACATGGCCGATCCCCAGTTCATGATGGCTAAAAGGACTACAGCAAAAGAAGCCATACAGTTAAACGAGTGATCTTCGAAACAACCAGTGGCTACTGCAGGTTCACCCAATACTGTCCTTTGAGTAGACTAAGTCCATGACAATGGCAAAGACTCCTTGGCAATTGATTTATTTATTTTTTCTACCTACTGTGGGAGAACAAGCCAGACCAGTGTAAATGTGTGCTGTAGCTGGGTAAGAAGTCCCAAAAGCAGAAAGCATATCTGGAGTGAGTTGGTAGGAAGGAAAGTTGTCACAGTTCACAAGCAGCACACTTACGCTCACACTTTCCCCAGTGCTTCTTTCCTAAAACTAGACAAACAAAACATACACTGCCTGCCAGTACATTCAAACATTCAAAACACTGCAGAAAGCAATATGGCAGTGTAGGCTATCACAAAGTGAGCATAAGCTTTACACTGACACACATGATCCTGTCAGTTCCTCCAGAAGCCTTCCTATTACAAAAATTCAAAGTTTACACAAGTAGAGCATAATTTCTCACAAAATGAGCCCAAAGTATGCTGTAGTACATAGAGCATGGTGATTATGCTGAGACATTCAGAAAAAGACAAATCAGTTAAGCACTAGTATGGAGTATGACCTGACTAACAAATGTTAAACACTTGCTTAACTTGTTAAGGTCTGGTCTCACGCTGCCAGAACTGACCAGCAAAGACAGCATTAGAATAAAAAAAAAAATCTGTTTCTGACTGTTGTCCATACCAGTATGTGTACCTGACTTCGTGTTATATACTTAGAAACTAATCAGAATAACAAAATGTTCACCTGCATTTTCTGACGGATTCAATGTCTGAAATTCAAATGTGTGTTGTTATTATGTGAATTCAATCCTCAGTAAATTGTTCAAAAATCAGAGATATTATAAGGAGCAGACCTAACATAAGAGGAAAAATATGGACATTCTGCAAAAAAATCTAGACAGCTGACAATAATGGCAAGGTGAGTATAAATATAGCAGACTGATGCCCTGCATTTCTGAAAGTGTTCCCCAAGTGCTTTATGGCTCTGAAAGCCAGTAAAACACAGCATTTTTTTCCCTTCTATGTAACTAGCAGTACACGAAAAGCTCCATGCACTATAATGAACTTCAAGCATTGCTCTCAAGGTGAATTTGTTGGCATCCACATCTCAAACACATAATAAGCAAGTTATGACAGATGACAAACACCTCTAGCTAAAAACAATAGTTGTGCAAGAACTTACCATAACCACAGATGCTCTTCTCTTCCATTTTGCAGTATTCATAACAGTAGGGAGGTTTTTGCCTGCAGCACTGGATATCTGGCCAGTATACCAAAGTCTCTGGATAAGGGGTACACATGTGACATTGCATGTCAGAGCCATAAGGTGCCGCATACCGTAGAACCCCTGGAAGGCTAGAAGGAAAGAAGCTTTACAGACCCACACATACCACCAGTCAAGGAAGTATTTAAGCTGTAGAACTATAAGGCAACTGTTCTACCCTTTTAAAGGAAGCAAATACACAGGGGGTAGGCAGGGGGGGATGAATACTGCAACATGGAAGAGAAGGACATTTATGGTTATGGTAAGTTCTTACACAACTATTCTATGTCATTCTATTCTCATGTTGCAGTACTCCTAACAGTAGGGAGAGTACCAAAGCTTTAGGTGGTAGGCTGGGAGACAGAGTCGATGAGACCCTGCAAAACTGACCTGGCAAACAAAGCTCTTGCCCTAGAAATCAAGTCTAACTTGTAATGTGTGATGAAAGTATGTACAGAAGACCAGGTGGCCGCTTCCAAAACGGAAGCGTAGTAAATGCCCCTATAGAAAGCTGCTGAAGGGGCAGCTGCTCTGGTAAAATGGACTTTCACATTGGAATTCAATTCCTTTCCATTAAAGGACTAGCAAAAAGAGACAGCCTTAGAAGTCCATGAGGCAATGGTCTGTTTGACACTGCCTTGCCAGGGCTCTAGGATGAAAGGAGACAAAAAGCTGGTCAGACTTTCTAGTGGATTTGGTCTTGTAAAGATAATACCTCAGTTGTGTATGAATATCCAGGGAACACAAAGTCCTTTCTGAGGAGTTCTGAGTCTGAGGGAAAAAAAACAGAGTAATTGTCTGACCGGTACAAGTATGCAAAATCTTAAGGTAATGCTACTGAGACCTGGTTCCAGTGAGCACCCCTGCAATACCAGGCTACAACTCTTACCACACTTTTCGGCCACCAAACCAGGACAGAAACACTAAAGGTGGAGGAGTGTCCATATTCACCAAGGATATTCACACTTCCAGGCTAGTTGCCCAACACAATGCATCCGAAATTCTCCAGGTGCAACTAACACTAGGTAAAACTGCAATCCAAATTGTAGCTTGCTACAGCTCCCCCACCATGCCCCAAGATTCGCACTACACCTTTCTAAACATACTAAAAAATATTAAGATACAACCAAACACCCTAATACTGGGTGATTTCAACCACTCTGACATTAATTGGGAAAACTACTCGTATACCAACACCTTTGCCCAATGGTTCTTGGAATTCATAAATTCCAACTCCCTGGATCAACTAATCCATAGTCCCACCAGGGGCTTCAATATCCTGGACCTGGTCATTACCAACATGGGAAGTCGATGCTCCACACCAGTGGTCACCCTCTCGTTGGTTAGGTCGGACTATAAGCTAATCACCTTTGACATCCACATCCCATCCCCACCCCCCATAGTAAAGAAACATCCGTTAAAAAACTTCTCCAAGGCCAACTTCATGCTACTCAAGTCAGAAGTGACAAACTTCATGACACCCATGCAGACGGGAACTGAAAGTTTAACTGCCAAATCCTACACTAAAGCACTGTACGAGCACATCCACTTGTGCATGAATCGTGCCATCCCAAACAGAAACAAGACGCTCTCCTCCCAAAAAAAGGAAGCTAATCTGGTGGTCTGCTGTCATAAACAAACTATACAACAGAAGGAAGAAACTGTTGCATTAAAGACGAAAATCCCAGGATGCTAAAAACTCCCTTACCAGCCTCAGTAAGAAGCTGAGATCTCTCATAAAACCCTCCAAAGCTAGTTACGCAAATAAAATTGCCAAAGATTCCAAAGACAACCACAAGGCATTCTATAGCTATGTCAAGAATCTAAATGGCAATGTTCAGATCTGCTCTGAGCTACAACAGAATGGCATTAAATATACTAATCCCAAGGACATTGCCAATATCCTGGCAGATCGATTCATTGTCAACTTCACCCCCCCTCTCACCCTCTAAAGGACCCATCTCAATACCAAAAGATTGCCAAATTCTGGTAATCACAGCCACACAGGTAAAAAATGCACTCTCCAAAGCTAACAATACAGCATCCATGGGACCAGACAACATCCCGGGCTGTGTACTACATGAACTACAAAATGAACTGGCACCTCACCCAAGTGTCATGTTTAATTAAAGCCTCACCTCAGGCTTTGTACCCACTGAGTGGTGCACAGCTACAGTTATCCCACTTTCATAAGGGGGGATCCACCTTGGATCCTGGGAACTACCGTCCCATTAGTCTGATGAACCTGATCTGCACGGCCATGGAACTTATAAACAAAGACATTGGCAACCTTCAAACACTGGACCCCACCCAATTTGGGTTTGTGAAGGGTCGATCGTGTCTTCTGAACCTGACTGACTTCTTTGAATCAGTCTCCAGCCGTGGGCAAGGGTAAGGTGGTCCACACAGCCTATCTGGACCTCGCCAAAGCCTTCAACACCATACCCTTACTCTGGAATCATAAATAAACTTACTACGCTGGGCATTCATCCCTACGTCACTCGATGAGTTACCAACTGGCTTACTGACAGAATCCACACTGTAAAAGTAGCCAACTCCAAATCCAGCTCCAGACCAGTGACAAGTGGAGTACCTCAGGGTTTAGTCCTTGGACCGCTCTTTTTTGGCATCTACTTCTCTGAAGTACAGGCCAACACTAAGGGACTCTGGCTAACAAAGTTCGCAGATGACTGCAAACTGGGAGCCATTACTGAATCCCCAAATTATGTGGATATTTTACAAAAGGGCCTTACAGAAACAGATGCTTAGTGCCAGAGCCATGGGCTCAAGCTCAATGCCAAGAAATGTATAGTTATCCCCTTTGGGAAAAAACATGTACCCATGAATTACCACATAGGTGGCAGTACACTAAACACTGAAAGTGTGATAAGAGACTTAGGAACACAGGTGTGCAGTGGTCTCACCTTTGATGACCACATCACCACAACAGCCAGGAAATCCTTCTATGTGGCACACCTCATCACTAACGGATTTTCATCCAGAAAAAAGGAGGTCATTGTCCCACTATACTCATCCCTCATTAGACCCATCATAGAGTACAATGCCCTGTTATGTACCTCACAAGATATCTGCAACAACTGGAAAGGCCACAGAAACACCTCACTAAAAGAATCACAGGCCTAAAAAGCAGATGCCCTCTGCTGACCGACTATGTCGCATATCGTCTACTCAGAGGTGACCTCTGCTTAACATACAAGGCCATGTCAAACCCAGAGCTGTTGGACATGCTACACTTAAAGAAATCCCAATCCATCAGAGCCACACGCTCCAGCGACCTAAACCTCGTCATCACAATGAACAAAACATGCTGGAGGGATAGGTTCCTGACCCAGAGACTCCCCCATACTCTGGAATAGACTGCCCATACATGTCAAGCAGAGCACCTCCTTGGCCCTCTTCAAAAGGAACCTTGATGATTGAATGGGAGATAGGAAATTTACCCCGGGGACACGGTTCCAGGGAAGTAAATATTGTGGGAAGTAATAGCCAGGGAATCGTTATGGCTAGGCTTGTATAGGCCCTAGGGCCGATAGTGGAGTACCAACCTATGAACCTATGATTCAAGGAGAACTTATTAACCACCTAAAGCATGAAGGAAGGTTTGGTTCTGTGGAAGATAAGGTATGGAGGAGTAGCCATAGGGGCTTGGATTTCAGAGACCCTCCTGGCAGAAGTAAGGGCCACCAACAAAACTGTTTTTCAAGTACATAACTTAAGAGATGCTGAATGGACTGGTTCAAAGGGAGGTAATGTGAGTTTTTCCAGCACAACATTTAGGTCCCAAGATGGAGGAATAGGCTTATGAGGAGGTCTGATATGGAGCACCCCTTTTAAAAAGAGTTTTATGTCTAGCCTGGATGTCAATGTGGGTAGTAAAGGGAGACGAGCAGAGATGGCTGACAAATGCACTTTTACAGAAGAATATGTCAGTCCAGAACATAGCAGCTCACACAAATAAGAAAGGACCATAGGTACTGGAGCAAGTAATGGGTTCTGTTTGTTCTCGGGACACCACCTGGAGAATCTTTTCCATTTAGATAAATAATTTCTGCTGGTACTAGGTTTCCTGGCCTTCTGCAGGACACTGAGTATTATCCTCAGGGATCAATATTCTATCACCCATAAGGTCAGTTTGAGGATGAGCACCTGTGGGTGTATGAGGGATCCCCTGTCTTGTGCGAGTAGGTCGAATCGGTGAGGTAACCTGGGGTGACTGCCCTTGGCCAATAGAAACAGTAGGGGAAACCAATGCTGTCTTGGCTAAAAGGGGGTCACTAGCAGGATTATTGGCTTTTCCCACTGAATCTTCAGAAGGACTTTTTTAATCAGTGTGAAGGGGGGGAGGCATAAAGGAACATCCCCTCCCATGAAAAAGAAAAGGCATCCACCTTCCAAGCTTGTGTATTTGGAGTTCTTATGCAAAAATGGGGCATCCGTCTGTTCTGGGAGGAGGCAAATAGATTTGCCTGTTGAATATCCCATCTGTGAATAAGATCCAAAAACACTTCCCTGTGAAGCATCCACTCATGAGAATGTGCTATGGTTCTGCTGAGGGTGTCTGCCATCACATTCTTTGCTGAGGGAATGGATACAGCTTGCAGGTGTATGTGAAGGTTTTCTGCTAGGGACCAAATTTGAATTGTCAAGGTGCAGAGTGGATAAGACCCTGTCCCTCCCTGCTTGTTGACATGCCACAGAACAGTCATACTGTCTGTGATTACATTCAAGTTGTCTGGCCGCAGAATCTCTTGGAAGGCTTGCAGTTCCAAGAGAAGGGCACTCAGTTCTTTTATGTTGATGTGGTCCCTTTTTCTCTGGGTGGAACACTCTCCCTGGATTTTGTTCTGACTGCTGTTGCTGTGCAGGATGGCTTCCCAACCCAGATCTGATACATTTGTGTAGAGTAGTTGTGTGTAACATCCAGAGGATGTGTGTGGTGGCTCCACAAATTCCTCAAGACCCACTGGATTTTCCTCATATGCAGCCTGGCCAAGGGAGGCATGGGAATCAAGGAAGGTATGTGGCTCAGGACCCTCAGAAACTCCCTGGCTGAGATGGCTGGGAGAGGAAGGAGAGACTGGAAGTAGTGGGTGAGGGTTTCCACCTTCTGGCAGGGGATAAAGGGTGACATGTCCATTTTTATCCTGCACCCCAAGAAGTCCAGGTCTTGACTTGGTATCTTTTGGGATTTTTGTAGATTCACTGTGAAACCTAGGTCCTCCAAGATTCTGGCCATCATGTCTAAGTGATGGGACAAGGAGTGATAGTCCTGGTGCAGGAATAGGTAATCTAGGTAGAGGTATATTTGAATGCCCTGCATTCTGCAATGGGCGACAGCCAGGGGTAGACACTTTCTGAATACTCTTGGTGCTTTAGAGAGCCCAAATGGCAGTGCAGAAAAAGTACAGTTTTGTACCTACCATAAATGTAGATGTTCGAGTGCTAATACAGCTGCAGTCATAACAGATGGGTTCTCCTGCCGTCAGGCGGGTCCTCGGTCGGTTTACGGTCTAGGGGTTCAGGAGAAGAAAGTTTCTTATTCAGTTCATCTAACAAATACTCTTGGTACTGTATCATATGAAACTGACAGTTTAATGCCCTGACAGAAAGAGTTGCAGAAGTATACACCTTCTTTCCCCATCTCTCTAAAGCTCTAGACTCTCTTTCAGAGGGTAGAGGATTTTTGGCAGTAGCGGCCGCAACCCCTTTAGGGCCCTGAGAAATAGTTTCTGGGTCTGCAGAATGGGCTTTATACAAATGGAAATGAGAATCCGGGACCCTGTAGTATCTGTCAGGTTTGGCACAGGCCGGAGGGAGAGTATCAGGGGCTGTACTGACATCATTGTACACATCATCAATTACATTCAGAACAGGAGGTATAACTAAGGGCCTATGCTGAGGCAAATGCAAAAAGGTCCTTAATCTTTTTCTAGAATCAGAGAAATCCTGACCTTGCCATTGAAAATGCTCTCTCATGGAGTGTAGAGTCTCACCAAAGGAAAACTCTTCAGGAGGGGAGGCCGAAGGGATAGATTCCTCTGCATCTGAATTCTCATAAGGCGAGTAAGCCCCTTCCTGGTGGTCTGACAACTCAGATCCATCCGTGGAATCATCTGAGGAGTGTGGATCAGAGGGGTCAGTCCTGGGCCTTTTGTCTGGAGGAGGTTGAGAGGCCCTGTCTGGGTGAGGTTGTGAACCCCTAATTAAGGAAATAAGGTCCTCAGCAAGGCTGAGGATCTGTGAACTAGAGGAAGGCCTCTGGGAGGTAGATTTGGCAGGCAAAGCTTTAGAAAGTTTGGCAGCTTTAGCCCTTGAAAAGGCCTTAATGGACATGGAAGCAGGGGGCCTAGCTGCCCCACGTGCAGGAGTAGAAATGTCCAAAGGTATGGTGTCGGACATTTCCTGAACACTGGTTTCGGTAGGTAATTCTGAAGCCGACACAGCCGGGGCCTCTCGGGCCTCGGTGGTCGGAAGTATGGTTTCGGAAGAAGGAATCTCCGAGGACTCGGTTTCGGCTGAAACCGAGGCACTCGCGGTAGGCCTAGCCGTGGTTTCAGCCGAAACCGCGGGCCGCGAGTGTCGGTCCTTTTCCTTGCGTTTTTTGACCATATGCAAAGTCGGAGTCTCCGACGGCATTTTATAAGCAAAAGCAGCTCCAAAAAATTCCTCTGCAAACTCCGACCGACGTCTAAGTGTTCGTCGGTTGAAGGAAGCACAGGCTAAACAGGCCGATACATCGTGGTCTGGGCCTAAGCAAGGAAGGCAGTAGGAATGGAAATCCTTATGAGGTATTTGTTTCCCACAAGTTAAACAATTATTTACTTTGTCTGACATCGGCTGAGGCAAGAAAGAGTCCCCAACGGGGTACTTAGCTTTTTTCGAAGTCTTCGGTAGCTGAATTCACTGGATCTGACCGACCGGCACTTGCGAACAGCTTCTGCTTCGGGCACCACGTGGCAAGAAAGACCCATATGTTATGACTGCAGATGCATCCTTGAAGGACATCTAGGAGGAGCCAGAATGCCCTGTAAGACTGCAGTGGCAAAGCCTGCTCTAGTTTTGGAGTATAATGGTAGGTGGTAGTACTTGGAGAAGGTATGCACAGAACTCCAAGTGGCTGCTTCCAAAATATCTTTGGTAGGAACTCCTCTGAGGAAGGCTGCAGAGGTAGCTGTGGCCCTTGTGGAGTGAGATCTGATGCCTGCAGGTACAGTTTTACCATGAAAAGAGTAACAAAAGCGTATGGAGTGGGCTATCCATTTTGAGATTGTCTGTTTGGAAATTGGCTTCCCTTGAGCTCCTATAGTATAGAACACAAAGAGCAGTTCTGATTTTCTGAAAGGCTTTGTTCTGTCCAAATAATAACACAGCTGTCTGTGGATGTCCAAGGAATGTAGTAGTCTCTCCCCTTTGTTTTGAGGATTAGGGTAGAAGGTAGGTAAGTGTATAGCCTGATTCAAAGCTACCCTGGATACCACCTTTGGCATAAAGGATGGGTTGGTTCATAAGGAAACTCTGTCCTGATGGAAGATTATAAAAGGCTGCACAGCCATGAGGGCTTGTAGTTCCGATACCCTACGAGCTGAGGTGATAGCCAGAAGGAAAGCTGTTTTCCAGGACAAATATTGCAAATCTGTTGAGGCAGCTGGCTCAAAAGGAGGCAAGGTCAGCTTTTCTAGAATGAAATTGAGATCCCAAGCAGGTATTGGTTGTTTCCTTGGGGGTTTTATATTCTTAGCCCCTCTGAGGAACTGTGTTAAGAGGGGGTGAGAGAATAAAGGTGGATCAGTGTTGTATTCTGCAGAAATGGCTGAGGCATGGATTTTGATGGAGGAGAATGAAAGTCCACTGCTTAGCAGCTCAGCTAGATACTGTAATATTGGAGGTAAATTCAGTTTTCCAGGATTCTGGCCCTTTTTCTCATTCCAGGCACAAAACCGTTTCCATTTTGCAGGGTAAGCTTTTCTAGTAGACGGCCTTCTGGCCTCCAAAATGACATCCTGCACCTCCTTGGAGAGTAGGGTCTGTTGTGATGTTAAGGAATCTTCCATGCGGCCAGATTGAGTGTTTTCAGCTGACTGTGAAGAGTTTTGAAGCTGTGCTGAGTCAGAAGAAGAGGCATTAGAGGTAGGGTCCATGGAGGGGAATGCGTCAGGCTCCTCAGGAGTGGGTACCAGTGCTGTCTTGGCCAGTCTGGAGCAATGAGAATCATCTTTGGTCTGTCTGCTCTGGTTTTTAGTAGAACTTTGGGCAGCAGAGGAAGAGGTGGAAAGGCATAAACTGTCATTGTTGTCCAAATGAAAAAGAGAGCGTCCACTCTCCAGGCCTGTGGATGAAAAGTCCTTGAGCAGAATTTTTTCAATTGGTGATTTTTGTGATAGGCAAAGAGATCTATGTCTGGCCTTCCCCATGCTTGAATTATCTCTGTAAAAACTTGAGGATGCAACTTCCATTCATGTGGATCTGTCATATTTCTCCTTAGGTTGTCTGCCAGCGTGTTTTCCTTGCCTGGCAAGTACTGTGCTTGAAGTTTGATTTGTAATTCCAGAGCCATGTTCCAAAGTGACATGGCCAGCCTGCATAGGGGGTATGAATGGGTTCCTCCCTGTTTGTTTATGTACCACATTACTGTGGTGTTGTCTGTCCTTATCAATAGTTGACCTGGATGCAGAAGGTCTTTGAAAGCTATATCAGCATTTATTACTGCTAGCATTTCCTTTTGATTGATGTGAAGGTGCTTTTCTTTTTGGGACCATTTGCCCTGAATGCACCGATCTGTCATGTGCGCCCCCCCAGGTGTAGTCTGAGGCATCTGTTGTGATGACTTGATTTGCTTGAGGCTTGCAGAATGGGAGACCTGTGTTTGTTTGGCATGCTTGAGCCCACCACAGAAATTCCTTTTGAAGACATGGAATTAGTGGTATTATTGTTTCCAAACTGTGGCTGTGTTGAGACCATAGGTTTTTCAGGTACCATTGAAGTTTCCTCATATGCAGCTTTGCACATGGGATTAGTAGGATGCAAGATGCCATGAATCCCAGAGCCTGCAGGACTTTCCTTGCAGTCAGCCTGGTGAAATTTGCTAGTGTTCTGAAGTATTGAGTTAGTTGCCCCTGCTTCTCTGGCGTAAGGTAGGCCATCTGGGTGTTTGTGTCCAAGTTGACACCCAGGAAAATTATTTTCTGAGAGGGTATTAGCCTTGATTTCTTTTTGTTGACTGTGTATCCCAGAGAATTCAACAACATTATTACAAAAGCCAGATGATTCAGAAGTATGTGCTTGCTGTCCGCTTGGATCAGGCAGTCGTCCAAATATGGGTATATTTGTATCCCTTGAAGTCTGCAGTAGGCAATTACTGATGCCAGGCATTTCGTGAATATTCTGGGTGCAGTAGATAAGCCAAAGGGCAATGCAGAGAATTGATAATGGGTTGAACCTGCAAGAAATCTGAGGTATCTTCTGCAATTTTGTCTGATTGGGACATGCAGGTATGCCTCCTTGAGGTCCAATGTTACCAGCCAAGACTCCTTGCCCAGCATGGGAAGAAGCTGCTGTAATGAGAGCATCTTGAATTTTGGTACGAGTAAAAACGTGCTTAGGATGGATAGGTCCAAAATAGGTCTCCAATCTTTTCCCTTCCTTGGTACCAGGAATAGTCTGGAATAAAAACCTTGACCTTGTTCGTGAGTAGGTACCTCTTGAATAGCTTTCATGTCCATGAGATCTGAAATTTGTCTTTGTGCCTCTGTCCTTTGATTGTGTGGCAGGTTTGGCATGCCTCTCATTTTTGGAAGGGTGTGAAAATGGAATCTGTAGCCTCTGTTTAATGTCCAGGATCCATTTGTCTTTTGTGACAATATGCCAATTTTTTGAAAATAATGCCAGTTTTCCACCTAAGGGTGCTGCCATTTGAGCCTTGCTTGGCATGCAAAGGGGAAAGTCATTGGGCTTGCTTTCTGAATGGCTGCGAACTATCCTCACCACCTCTTTGTGTAGGAGCTTGCCACTGTCTGCCTCTAAACGATCCTTGAGATTGCCCTCTGCCCCTCGGGTGCCTGTATCTACCTCTTTGGGGTCTGTCCGTGGCTGGAAAGGACCAATTTTTGGAAGGCCAATTTCTACTGAAACGTGGAGGTTGTACCTGTAGAAAATCTTTCACTGTTTGCATTGATTTAGCCTTTTCCTCCATTTTCTTTAATACCTCCTCAGCTTTAACACCAAATAATACATCCTTTTGTAGAGGGGCATCTAGTAATTTAGCTTTGACATGATCTGGTAAGGTTTGCTCCTTGAGCCAGGCATGTCTACGTATGACTGATCCTGTAACAGCAGCTCTACATGAGGCCTCTAGAGCATCAAAACCACATTGCAAGGTATGTTTACCCACTTGTTCTGCACTATGCATCAAATCCTGCAACTTCTTCAAGTCTGGTTGTTCTGGTTGTGACATTTTACTTCTCAACTATGATAACAGAAACTGTTGGTACTTTAGCATATGGAACTGGCAGTTTAATGCCCTCATGGTTAAGGTGGCCGAGGTGTATACCTTTTTTCCCCACCTTTCTAAGGATTTGGAATCCCTCTCGGAAGGTAATGGGTTTTTAGCAGTGGAGGCCTTAATTCCCTTGGGGCCCTGTGAGATAGTTTCTGGGTCAGCCGCATGGCTTTTGTATAAAAATTGGTGTGAGTCAGGAACCCGGTAGTACCTGTCAGGCTTGACTGGGGCTGGAGGTAAAGAATCCGGGTTAAGGCAGGCCTCCGAGTACACATCATCTAGTATGTCTAAGACAGGAGGTATAGCCAGAGGCCTGTGCTGGGGTAGCAAGAGAAAATCCCTAAGCCTTTTCTTGGAATCTGAGTACTCTTGGCCTTCCCAGTGGAAATGTTCCCTTAAGGTATGCAAGGTTTCCCCAAATGAGTAATCCTCTGGGGGGGAGACAGAGGGAATGGACTCCTCAGCATCAGAATCTTCAAAAGGGGAGTAAGAATGTTCCTGTTCATCAGAGTGCTCTGAAATAATGGAGGCCTGGTCAGAGGAGGGATTCTTCCTCCACTCTGGGCCTTTGTCCGGGGTTGAGAACCACTGATAAGAGTAATCAAATCCTCAGCCATTTTAAGCATCTGTTTTTTAGGCACGGGGCCTGGAGAAGGGCCCTGTGGAGCTTGTCTCTTAGAATGCATGGCTGCTTTAGACTTAGTGAAAGCCTTGATAGAAAAAGAAGAGGAAGGTCTGAAGACACCTTGAGAGGAGGCAGACCTGTCTACATTTTGAGATTCACCACCAAGTGTGGCTTCGGTATCTGTCGTTGGGGTGTGGGCCAAGGAGCCTGCGACCTCGGGCACAGAAGACACCGCCAATGAAGTGTTGTCGGTAGGCAGGGGCTGCGTAGGCGCCTCGCTGAGAACCGGACCACCTGTAGTCGGCTTTGGCGTGGTGTCGGCAGAGGCCGCAGACCTCGTGTGTCGGTCCTTATCTTTGCGTTTTTTAGACAAAACTGGAGTCGGAGTATCCAACGACATAATATAGTCAAATTTTTTGCCAAATTAGTGCTGGGCGAACTCCACCCGACGTTTAATGGTGCGTTTGTTGAATGTAGCACAAAAATGACAGACCGAAACATCGTGGTCTGGGCCTAAGCAAGGAATGCAGAGGGAATGAAAATCCTTATGCGGTATTTGCTTCCCACAAGAAATACAATTATTAACTTTGTCTGACATCGGTCTGAGGCAAGAAAAGTTTCCCCCAACGGGATACTTAGCTTTCAAGAAGACTTCGGTTGCAAAGTTTCGTAATTTCAGGAGCTGGCCGACCGGCACTTGCGAACTGCTTCTGCTTCGGGCACAGCGTGGCAAGAAAGACTGAAGAAAATGGCGTCGGCTGGTTCTTTTATACCCCTGGCGCACTGACGTCAGGGAAGAAGCGACGACAACCGACGCTGGACCTAGACTTTGGAATTCGGCCGACCGAGGACCCGCCTGACAGCAGGAGAACCCATCTGTTATGACTGCAGCTGTATGCACGATGAACATCTGAAAATGTGAGGAGCCTACTGAGAAAGGCAGGAATTTCCTGTAACCTGGGTGAATGGGGATGTGAAGGTAAGCACCCTTCAGATCCAGGGATGCCATAAAGGCTTGGTGAGGGATAAGGGGTACGAGATGCTGTAAGGTGAGCATCTTGAAAGTAGGCACCTTGAGATATTGATTGAGCAGGGATAGTTGAGAATTGGTCTCCAGGTACCATCTTTTCTTGGGACCAGAAACATTCTGGAATAAAGGCCCTTGGCTGTCTGATCCAGAGGGACATGTTCTATTGTGCCCTGAGATAGGAGCTGATCCAGAATTGCTGGAAAACGTTGGAGGTGATTTGATGGAGGATGAAAGGTCCCCTAGAAGGGTAGAACTGCCCATCAAGTCATGAAGTAACTGTTTTTTATGATAGAAATGACCCAATTCTCTGAAGTGATTTTCTACCACGAGGGAAGGGGATAGGGTTAGACGGAGGGATGGGGGGTGGATCTGGATAAGGAATTTGAATCGAAGTGGAGGCGCTCTGTCAGGGTCAGGCCGTCTCCAAAAGGAAGTTAAGAGTTGAGGTGGAGGAGGGTCTAGGAGTGGTTTCCTGGAGTGCCTCCGTCCCTTAGACTGGGCTGCAGCAGAGTGGGAGGACTACCTCCTTCAAACTGGTCTTTTGTGGGTAGTTCCTGTGGTATTTATGAATGGCCGAGATGAGCAAATGTTTCATGTTTTGCAGATCTTTGCCCTTTTCTTGGAGGGATTTAAGGAGCTCAGTTGAAGTTGTGCCAAAGAGAGCTTTATTATGCAGAGGTGCATCAAGCAATTTGGCCTGTACATCCAAGGGTAGAGGCTGGAGTTGCAACCAGGAATATCCCCTGCGGAAAGAGCCAGATACTGCAGACTTACATGATGCTTCTACAGCATCACAGCTGCATTTGACTGAATGCCTGGTCACCTGAGAGACAGTAGAGAGCAGGGCAGTTAGCTGAGACTTTGTAAGAGAATCTGCTACCTCAGACATTAGGACAGTAGCCTTAGACAATGAATCTAGGGCAAATTTAACCATGTGGGTTTGATAATTAATAGCTCTGATGGTCAGGGTGGAAGTGTGTATTTTCTTCCCCAGTCTGTCCATGAACTTGCTATCTTTATCTGCTGGGAACAAAGAAGTACAAGGAAACTGTCTGGAGGATTTGTCTGCTGACACAGCAATGACTGCAGGGTCTGCAGGAAGATTTTTGAACAGGAATTGTGCCTGTTGCGGAACTTTGTAAAATCTATCAGGTCATTTCTACAATGATAACCTAAGCATAGATTACCTATCCATCAAATACCCTTACGATAACAACTTTCAAGTTCTAGTAACACGGCTCAGAATCAATTCAAAGAAAAATATTACCATAATAGCCACTTACATACCTCCCAAGAATATTCCCACTGCCATTGAGGAACTCATAGCCTGGACAGCCTCCTCCTACACCCATGAAACCATTATTACAGGCGACTTCAACTTAGACTGGAACACTTGCACTGGTGATAACCCCAGTACCCCCATAAATTACATGGTTTCTCCCAAACAATCCAGTTTCTGACACGAATAGATAAACACAGCAAAAGAGAATCTATCTTAAACTGGCCCCTTGTCAACAGTACCATCCACAACTATCTCTCCAGATGCCTTCAAAATAATTTAAGTGACCATAGACCTACTTACTTACTTCATCATCAATTCAACTCACCCAGAACCTTAGTTTACAAAGTCGTACGAAATGCCAAAAACTTCTCCAATGAAGCATTCATAGACATGCTCAATAAATGCAACTGGACACCACTCCATCTTCAACTTGACCAGGCCGTAACATACTTCAATGACACATTTCTAGCTATTCTAAATAGCTTAGCACCAACTCGTACATGTGTTAAAAATAAGAGAATGACCAAGATATCAAAAGAAATCATTAAACTTCAAAAACTAAGGGACAAAAGCTGGTATCAATACCAAAAAAAAAAAACAAAAGACAATAAAACTCTGCTAGCATACCAGCAGCTCTGCAATCAAACAAAAAACAACTCAAACTAGACAAAAACATATTACACAACTATGCAAAACAAATATGAAAACAATCCCAAAAAGTTTTGGCAAGCAGTTAACTCACTCCTCCTCCCAGGTAAAGCTACAACTCCAGAACCAACAACTAAAGCATGAGTACTGCCTCACAAATCAACACCTACTTTATAAACACCATCCTCTCCTTAGTTACAGGGAACAATTCCACCCCACTGTCTCTTCCACCTAATGTGGAAACTGACAACTTTTTTGACCTCAAACCTGTCCCAACTAACACCATAAGAACAATGCTGAAAAAAACTGAAACCTTCTTCCTTAGTAGCTAACCAACTCCCCAATGAGTACCTCAAACTATCAGCTGATGCCATAGCTCTGCCTATCTCCATTCTGGTAAATAGGTCTATAGCAGAACAATATGTCCCAAAATTATGGGAAATTTCCTATATCATCCCTCTGCATAAAGGAGGAACATCAACAGAATTAAACAATTACAAACCCAAAGCCATCCTTTCCTCCTGTGTCAATATTCTGGAAAATGTAGCCACACTCAGTTACTCCAATACCTGTTATCTCACAACCTTATCTCTCCCTCCCAACATGGCTTCAGACCAAAACATATCACCACCACAGCCCTAATTAATTTCTCTAACACCATCAACCAACTGAGAAATTCAAACCAGCAAGTAGCATCAATCTTCTTAGACATGTCAAAAGTGTTTGACACCGTCTCCCATCAGAAACTCCTTAGTACTCTTGCCTCACTAAACCTATCAAAGACTTCCCTTACCTGGTTCCTAAGCTATCTTTCTGACAGACAACAAGCAGTATTGATGGAAATCCAAACTTTCACCACTTCTGCCTGTCTCGGTTGGAGTCCCCTAAGAGTCCATATTAGGACCCCTTCTTTTCACCATCTTCTCTAATGATCTAGCCTTATCCACAACACATGCTAAAGTAGTTCAGTATGCAGATGATTCAACTTTAATCTGCTCAGCAGATACCTTACCAGACCTCCAAATAGTAGCCCAACAAGCTTTTAATCATATAGAAACATATCTAAGTAAATCACAACTAATCCTCAACCCCAAAAAGACACAGTTAATGTTATTTACCAATAGCAAACAATCACAGACCACCCCTCCTTTCACTATTCCCTCAGCAAACTACACAGTCATCCAATCAGTTGAGCATACACAACCCTTGGAATGACAATTGACAACAAACTCAGATTTGACCAACAAATAGCCACCACAATTAAGAAAGTTCACATCAAACTTGGCTCACTGTACAGAAGCAAGCCATTCCTCACTGACAATACCAGACTAGCCATAGAACTTTCCTCCTCTCTACACTCATGTATGGTTTCCCCCTTTACCAACTTAAAAAAATCAGACAACCAAATTGGAAACTTGCTACAACAATATAGCCCGTTTCACAGCCAACCTTCCCCACCAAACCCACCAGTGTATTGCTCTACATAAATTAAATTGGCTCAAGCTTCCTAACCTTCTCTGTCTCTACCAACTTAAATTCACACACAATATCATCTTCCATCCTGACAGTTGCCCATCCCTCGAGGAACCTGTTCCTTACTCATGCCTATGAAGTCTAAGATCTGCAGAGAGAAACTTTCTCATAGCAAACAAAGCTAACATCACTCACGGCGAAGCCCTATCCTCAAATCAAATAGCCAAATTATGGCACTCTCTACCCCACACCCTCCAAAACACACCTGAATCTACCAGTTTTAAACAACTACTATTTGAACATCTAACCAAGAACTGGCATTGCTCCTGTGCCAAACCTGAATGACAAGATATCTAGAACTCTCTCGACACACTGTCCACTCCTTATCTCATTTTCTCCCTCTCCTCAGTGTTTATTACTACTCAAAAATAAATATATATAAAAGAAATCTCATTTGGCCATAACTATTATTTAATATGTACACACTACTAACTTTATTTTTCTTCGCTGAAATGCTTGTGTTTTTCTTTTTGAACCTGTATCTACTAGAAAACTGCACTGAATACTACTTTGTATAGACTAACTAGAAGATACGTATTCTGCATCTTACTGTACATCTGCTATTGTACTATCTAATTGCTGTATATTGCTTCTATTCCTGTGGAGCTTTTCTCTCTGGGCCTCCGCTGAAAATGGGCTTCTGGCCCAGTCAGACTTTTCACGGTAAACCAATGTAAATAAATAAAATAAATAAATTTAGAAGCTGGAGGCTGAGTCTGGATTATGAGAGGCAGCCTGAAAGGCATCCTGGAAAGCTGGGAGCAAAGGGGAAACTGCAGACGGAGAAAGTTGTTCCATCTGCAGGAGTTCAAAATACCCATCAGAAACCTCCCATTTAAAATGCTGTCTCATTAAATCTCATTAAGGTAATGGTATCTCCAAATGAAAATTCTTCCCCAGGAGACTCCGGACTAAGGGAGTCTTCTTCTTCAGGGGTAGCAAAGTTCTTGGGGGACTCAGTTTGGGAACAATAAGTCAGGGATTCATTTGAGGAAGAGGTTTCTTCCTCCAAGTCTTCCAGGGGTTGCACAGGGGGTAGAACTGGCTGGGGCACCTGAGACTGAAGAGCTTGGAAGGCTCTGAACAAGTTCTGAGAAAAGGCTTCCCATCCTGGTGTAGAGTCTGCAGTTCTGTGCTTTTCTTTTTTTAAAGAAACAGGAGAAGTAGTCTGTTTGGGAGCCATTGGAGTGGAATGTAAGGCAGCAGTAGGCCCCTCTGATGCCACGGGCCATGGTTCCCCCTCACCATCAGGGCCTGATGGTTGACTAACCTCAGTGGACATACTCTGGATTTCCACCCAACCTGCTTCCACCACAGTTCCCAGTTCCAGTAGTAAAGCCAATGCCCAAATGAGACCCTGGGTTATCATCTGCCTCGAGTCTCACCAGACTCCTGAAGTGCAGCATGGGTGTCAGGCCTAACATTTTTGGCCTTCTTCCAAGGCGGCTCCTCATAGGTACCTATCCCAGCCTCCACACCTGATGATAAAATGGAGTCTTTGATTTTCTAAGTATAAATTTAAAGCAGCCAGAGAGCTTCTCAAGGTTTTGGAAAAAAAAAAAAAGACTGGCAGATGTCATAAGATTTGTAGTTGTGGCCTGCCCTAAGCAAAACAAGCACTTGTCATGTGTGTCCTTATGTGAAATCGGATTTCCGCAAGCACACATTCCCTTCCTAGCTGGCATGTACTTCTGGAATGCAAGAAAAGAAAGTATAATCAAAAATCCCAAAAGGGTACTTAGGTTGAATGTGGACAGCTGAAACAGATTCCACAAGTTGGCAATCGGACATCTGTACATCACTGCGGCAGAAATGTTCTGAGTTGGGTACGTGCAGACGTCACATACATAGCTGAAGTAGGCTTATGGCTCTGACATGCAATGTCGCACATACCCCTTATCCAAAGACTTTGACATGCTGGCCGGATGTCTGGTGTTGCAGGCAGCAACCTCCCTACTGTTATGAATACTGCAACATGACAATAGAAGGACACATACAGGTTCCTCACAGGTTTATTTCATAGTATCGAATCTCCAACTTGCCAAAACCCATATGGTTGAGACCTACAGTCAACAATTCAGTCCCTCGAACCATTCTAACATTGTGGTACAGTAGGGATCAGGGAATTTGCCCTTTTCCTCACTGTAGTGTGATCTAAGAGTTGGTATATAGAGTTTTCAGGATGTGTCGAGGGTGCATGGGGGCATGCACCCCCCCCCCTTGCAATTGCGGGTGTTTGGGTTTATTTTTTTGGATAGACTGAATTGTCAATCATATGGTCTGAACCATATGGCTTTATACAATTCGGCTGTTCGATACTTTGAAAGAGATCCAACCCAGACACAAACCACCTGAAATTTTGAAGAAATACTGGGTTTTTTAAAGTGGAAATACAGATTTTAGTTTAACATATCCCCCTCCCCCACTTAAAATGGCAATAGTTTCTGTGTGAAGGACTTCCCCAGCAGGAACTTATTTACTAGAAACAAAGCTCTTAGCCAACTGCAGCACCTGTGAAGCCCAAAAGATGATACTTCTCAAGACAGCAAGAAAGTAAGTAATGTCTTTTGGCTTTTCTCGGTTAGGGGTCACCACAGCGGAACTTTGGTCCACTAATGATTGGCAGTGGATTTTTTTTTTTCGGTGCTGAGTTGCCAGCCCGAAGCCCAACCTTCAAGGAAGGCACACTCATTCATGCACACACCTACCTGCATGTCTTTTAACGTCACTCGACCGTGGGGAGGACATGCAGACTCAAGACAGCAAGAAAGTACTTAATAAATGTTTACTTTGAGAGCTAACTTCTCTCCTTGGGATAAGACAGCAAGAAAGTACTTAATAAATGTTTACTTTGAGAGCTAACTTCTCTCCTTGGGATAATCCAATCAATAGCAAGAGTAAAGGAGTGTTGTGGGGAGGGAGCCAGAGCTTTTTGAAGCTAGCAAGTTGCTGTTGTTTTCTAGGCAGTACACAACCCATATAATCTAAGGGCTAGTAGGGAGGTAGATACTAGGCTATCGACCTAAGGGTCTAAGTAAGCCTAACCAACAAGGTTCCCTGGCGTACGCCACCCAAGAAAGTCATTTTCCTGAGCCCATGTTGAGCAGAGCCACAGAAGTGATCCCTGGGGTGTATTTCTCATTTCCCATCCACTTATCAAGATTTTTCTTGAAGAGTGCTAATGAGGAACTATGCTTGACACAGACGAGTAGCTTGTTCCAGAGAATGGGAAGTCTCTGGGACAGGAATCTATCCCTCCAGCATGTCCTGTTTATTGTCGTGACAATGGATTGTGATTTCTTTAGGTGTAGCATGAACAACTTTCACATTTACATTTTTTAGTCTAGCTCTTATGGTTAAAGAGTTACAGCAGTGGGAATGGTAAACATAACAGATGTTTTCAGTTTCTTAACTTATTCACTCCGGAGCAGCTCAGAAAATGCTGCCTGCTTACTTCCACCATAGGAACAACGGTGCAGCCTGAGCTCATTTTCAAATAAATCCACTTTTAATATCATACAGAAAACAAATGTTTATAACTCTTTAACCATAAGAGTTAGACTAAAAATGTTACTGTGAAAGTTGTTCAGCAGACACTGACCTTTCCAACAGTATAAATGTTGATAGTGCATATCAAAGTCATTACTGAGTATTTGCCAAGGAATTTTGATATTGTGCAGATTTTTTACCTTTTTGGTAAAACAAATCACAATATCTTGGTCATTGTACCATATACACCAATACAATTTGTAATTACTTTCTCTGTATGAATGTCAGCATTAAAATGATACCTTAACCATTACGGTGTGATGCTCCTTTAAAGAAATATTCACAGAAATATGATTAATATTATATTTCTCATAAATGATAAATAAAGCATAATATCTCATCACCTGTAGCAGATACAGACTACATATCAGTGTACAAGTTGTGTGGTTCAATGTCAGCTTCAAAATGATGCATCATTTGTGTCGTCACCATGCTCCCTTGCAAAGATATGGGCATAATAATGAGAAATATTACAAATGCATAATTTTTATAATGCTACAAGACTAAAACTGTGATATGTGTACATGTGTACAGCATATAGACACAGTTCTTTTATCATGCTGTAACTATTAATACTGTATTCAAAATGAGGTATTACGTAGCACATTGACATGCTCCCTTGCAAAGTTATTTAGCAAAATATGAAAAAAATCATAATTTCCATAACCTAGGTGCTAAACAAACTGTGATATCTGTACTTGTGTACAGGATATAGACACAGTTCTTTTACCACGTTGCAACTATTAACACGGTCTTCCAAATGAGGTATTACTTAGCACATTGACATGCTCTCTTGCAAAGTTATTTACCATATGAAACAAATCATAATTTTCATAACCGCAGTTCTACAAAAACTGATATCTGTACATGTGTACAGGATACAGACACAGTTATTTTATCATGACTTAAGGACTAACACTGTATTCAAAATGAGGTATCACTTGTCACAATTACATGCTTCCTAGCAAAGTTATTTACCGAAATATGAAAAAAAATCATAATTTCCAGAACCTGAGTCCTAAACAAACTGATATCTGTACATGTTCAGCATACAGACAGTTCTTTTACCATGCTGTACGTACTGATACTGTCTTCAAAATGAGGTATTACTTAGCATGTTGACATCTTTCCTTAGCAAAGTCATTCACTAAAATATGAAAAAATATCAATTTTCATAACCTTAGCACTAAAAAACCTGTGATATCTGTACATGTGTACAGCAGACAGTATTTTTTTCCATGTTATACATACTGATACTGTCTTCAAAATGAGGTATTACTTAGCACGTTGACAACTTCCCTAGCAAAATAATTTGCCAAAATATGAAAAAAATGTAATAAATTTCATAACCTAAGTCCTAAACAAACTTAGGGTTGCCACTTTTTAAGCGGGCCAAAGTGGGACATGGGGGTGTGGCCAATATGATACTGACAACACCCTCTACCATGACATCACCACAGGAGGTGAAGGAGATGCTGTTATGGTTACGACGGATGGCTGCTGGAGTGACTGGTTGGCTGGCTGCTGGAGTGGCTATCTGACTGAGTGGCTGGCTGCTGTGTGGCTAGTTGGTTGGTGGGAGAAGCAGCTGGATGGATGGCTTTAAACAAAGCGCTCCTTCAGCCATGATCTTTGCAGAGCTCTTCCTGCCCCAATCCCCACCCCTTTCATGAATTGCAGCCAATTGCTGCACGAATTAAAGCACCCAGACCTAACAGGCCGTAGCTTTGCCTGCAGGTCCGGATTGGTGATGTAACTGAATTGCCGTGGAAAATTTGGAAGTAATTGTGGCTTTTCCATGGCAATTCAGTGTGATTGAAAAGCGGGATTTTTCAAGTCCCACTACTTTGCACATCGGGCAATGGGGTGAGGCAGCTCAACCTGTGAGTGTCCCGCTAACAATGGGATGGGTGGCAACCTTAAAACTAACTGTGATATCTGTACAGCCCACGAGCACAGTTATTTTACCATGCTGTAAGGACTAACACTGTGCGATACAGGAAATTACTACATGGTATGTTCAATTGTAGTAGTTCACAAAAACAGGAAGCATATAACCACAGAGAGTACTGTACTGTGTATGAAATAAATTTTAATTGACAGGAAGAAACTAGTGGGGTGGCTTGAACTGACTCCATGTAGACAAAAGTCCAAATCTGGCTTGTGCACTCATGAATGTGATAATGACTCCTACTTATGTGAACAACAGTGACAGCTGCTGAGAGTTTTACCTGAAAAGTGATAATGTCTCAGTGCTATATTGCAACTGCATTTATTGTTAACATGATAATGACCTATGTTTTCATTATTTCAAAGCTTTGCATGCTTAAGCACAAGTGATAATTGCTGCACATAACCTGTGGAGTAGACATTCATTATATTACCTTGTGCAGGTGTTATGTAGCACAGAGCCATTAGCATCTGCTAGGAGAAGACCAGAGTAATTCAGTAAGAATAGTATAACACTTTGAGATTACTGAGCCATAGCACTGGAGTCAAATACATCTATCTTATGGGGGTTTTGGGTTATTAGAGTGGTGACCTTCTTTCCCCATGTGATCCATCCATCAATACCAATTTTCAAGGGATTTACATTTGGAAGCTATACAGATTATCACAATTGTTGGAACTTGCAAAAACCATGACTTCTTTCCCATATAAAGGGATGTAGGACACTGTAGAACACCTGTGAGCACATCTGACGGAGTAGGAAGGTTTCACCCAGCACCCAATGAAATGGGCAGTGTCTGTGATGGAATGTCTGATGGGATAGGGACCTTATCTATGTGGTTGCCCCTCTCACCTTGCCCAAGCTATGCTACAGAGTCTTCCTTGACATATCAAAAACATCTATGCGATCTTGCATCATAAATTCATCGAGGGGCTGTCTCACATTTTCATGTTATCTGCAGTCCCACTGACTGTAACTTATTTCTCTCTTTTAACTTTTAAATTCACAAACTCAGCTAAGTCTTCATAGTCTTCAAAGTACTACTTGATATACTAATATTAATTGTGTATACAGATAAACTATTAGTAGCTCTAACACACAGTCACTTGTGACTTGTTACATAACACAATATGTATGAGCTCTCACTATGTCATTGTATTATGTACTGTAAAATTTTTCAGTGCATGTCTCGTACATAAATTAGATTTTATTATACTCTGATGGAGTTCTTTCCTCTCTAAGCAGCCACATGGAAGAGAAGCGAGTTCTTTGCCCAGTTGGACCTTCTCAGTAAACAAATGCTAATAAGAAAAAATAACAAACACATACAGACAAATAAATTACAGTGGTTTAATACAGATTTTGTCAATTTACTGTCATCAGATCAGGGAGAAAATTATGTTTTTTTTAATAGATTAACTATGTGTGTGTGCTTGTGTGTAGGAGACTCAGCATAAAATACGTCCAAAGTTACAAAACAGTAGTTAAAAGTTCACTGTGGTGATGTGGCCATGTTATCTGTCTTCAAGAATGTTATAATTTACAAACTCTAACTCCAAAGGGGTCAGTGCTGGTCAAGGGGGACTTGTTAGTGGCCAATACTGATCGTACAGGGGTACCTAGTTCCACTAAGACTTGGAGTGCTAAATGGTTGTTAAATAGGTAGTCTGAATGTTCTAGGCAAACTGTTTTAAGGCAACAATACCCCGTACATCAAAATAGCTGCTAAAATAATGAAAAAATCATACATACGAGGCACACCAATACAAATACTAGACCTAACGTGCTTGCAACTTCAAGTGAAGGTGTGTAAATAACACCACCGCAGCACAACATGCTCTTGGTACTTTATACATCAGTTAGAACACCTCTTGTACAGCAAATTTCAGTACTAATAGGCAATATAAATACATAAACAGATAAAATAATAAATAATCAGACAAAGCCATTGTTTCTGCACTCATTTACGCAAAATTACAAACATGCACCTAACGGCACACCAACAAAGAACATCAAGGACTTGTTTCTCGTTCAAAGACCAGCTTTACTGGACAAGGCACTTCATTATTTACACTTGCCAATAAACACATGCACTTACTTGGGAACGGTGTCAGAATGGCCTGCAAGCTTTCACTACAACAAGGCCACATGACCAACACTAAACTACTCAATGATTGTGGAAGACAAGGCTACGGTGTTAAAATAACACAATGCTTACCAGTTTCAGTCTCGAACTCCCACAGTACTGTTATCTTACAGAAAACAAAATGCAACAAACTCCATCTGATTACAGCTCGTCCTGGTCCACAGCAAAAATGCATTCCCCTCAGACTTCCCAGTCCCACATGCTCATTTGCCCCTTTGAACTGATGCCACTCAGGACTTAAGACCTTCTCTATGCTTCCAAACAAGACAATAAAACGTGAAATGTGAAGTAAATGTTACTACACACTAAAGAAACAGTACGTTAGATACCTTATTATATCCACCCAAATCAGTCCCAGGGGAGGGATAAATCTCTGTACAATGAAGTCAATAAACGGTGGGGGACAACTCCTGAAACTATTTCACCTCACCTAACCAGCGATAATGAGTATGGACCAATTTGAAAGATCAATGTACTGTTTGCCACATTTAATCATTTTAGTTGGCTGAGGCTGATCATGCAGACCCTCCCCCAACTGCTTAGTGTGTCATCCTCCTAGGATACAATGAGTTTACCAGAAGACTGTTTTGATTATTGCAGTCACAAAAAATAAATATTTTTTTAAGCGAGCAGCAAAACAAAGGTATGGAAAAAAGTCTTCTCTGCATTATAAACCAACCAAACCAAAATACCACAGCAAACTGGATACTAAATGAGGAGGGCTGCCAACAAGACAGAACAGCTGGAGGAAAAGGTTCTCTCCAAAAGTAATGACTAAATTCTGAGATATGTAAGCCAGTTCAGCCTTTAATTAGTGAAGCCGAACTCCACAACAGCAAGGTTGGTCTTTGTAATTTTTTTTTTATATATTAAACGCGTATAGTCAAGTACAGAAAAAGAATATGTGGAGACCTCTCCCTTCCCAATTCCTATTTATCATTACAGTTACTGCTTGGCGCTCCATCGCTGTAGCTCGGATCTGTGACTCTGTCCCTCACTCCTTCCCTTCTTCGATGGTTCACTCAGCCTGTTGAAGGTAGTTATCACACTCAGAGTTGAACCTTGAAGAACAGTATATTAAGCTTGTTTGTTGTTGCATCTAAAAACTTGTAACTACTTCTCACTCCAGTCTCTAACTTGTATACTTCCGGCTTCTCAAATGTCATCATTCCTTAGATTTCCTCTCCTTCTGCCGGTGGCTCCAACAGTGGCGTCACCAAAGAAAATACCTTCATGGTGGATGGCGGGGGTTGCACAGGAAAAGGATGAGAAGAGGGACAGATTTTATTTACTTAAAAACAGCATACTAACGGAGAAGGAACACTTGTGACAGGTTGGATTTACCACCTGACACAGACGCTGGACCCATTCCTGTTAACTTAGAACAAGAAACAGAGACTAAGCCATAGATAGAAATCGTGATTTTTTTTTAAAAATATTACTCTTACAAACTTTGTTGATTCACATAATTAAAGTATAGGTTCTGTCTTTAAAGGGTACGAAGTCAGAAACACAAATGCCTGTCAAAAATCACATTAACTGAGCGGTATCTAAACAACTGTGGCTACTTCTATTTACAGCCGATTTTCTCCAAAATGTTTAATATAAACATCAGGTAACTCCAGACTGAAAAGTAAGTTGAGAAAGTACCAGAAAAAGTGCAGGTACTTTTTCAACTTATTTTTTCACACTGGAGCTACAATATAGCTATAAAGTTAGATGCGCTTGTGGAAGGGACTCGGCTGTAACTGCATACAATTAAGAGCGTCTCACTGCGTGCGCGGATGTAAGGACAGAGGCGCTGTGAGTCAGTACTCTGGGTTAATGAGTTAAATGGCATCCCTTAGAAATGGTTTCAAAAGGAGGGAGGTAATCTAGGATTCTAGGTTTTCTTTCCCAGAGAAGTATTAAAATCCCCCAAGGATAAAGGGCAAGTAAACTTGGCCAGTCTAAATAAATAGTCATTCATCAGCCTTGTTAAGATCCTCCTCAAAATGGGGATCTTCAAGACGGAACTCAGCAAAAGATAGTTAATGACTATCAGTTTCTAGATGCAGCACTTCAGGCTATTCAGTCTCAGAAAACATAAATGACTCAGAAAGGGAAGAACAAAAAATATGTAAAGGACAGTGGAACTGTCCATAACTGTACCAAAACAAAACGGTACAATACAAAAACAGAGAGGGAGACTTGTGTGATGTAAGAGAACAATATTCTCCACAGAAAAGATTAAAAAGACACAGAAACATCTTCTACAGACTAACAAAGTTAAAACTTACAGGGAATCCTAGATGGAGTAGGACAAATAAAGCAAAATAAACTGACTTGCAAATGCAGCTTATCCTCCTAAAGTGCTCTTTCCCATTAGGATTTACTAGAGCATAAGCAAACAAAGGAAAGATATAGAACCATGTGAAAGAGGCAGTGCAGGTCACTGCTGGCTGGAAAACATGCCTGTAAGATCAGTGCTACAGCCGGCATCAGAGGGTTTGGGCAACACACAATACGTGGTTACCTGCAGAAAAGTACTCTCTTACACATGTTCAGTTAACTTATACCATGTGTAAAATAATTTTCAAAAACTATTAAAAGTCTGAGAACAGCCATGGAACTAGTGACAAGTTACAGGAAGTACCTGCATTATGGAATTCCTGTATCTGGTTAGCAAGTGTGGATCCAGCTCTCTCAAAGAGAAACACGTACAAAGAGAAATTTTCAGACAAAGAAATCTGATCATTGTATGAAAACTGGGTCCTGAAGTTTTAACCAGTGCTACTGATAAAGTGGATCAGTGGTGTAAGTTGCCAAGCATGGACGGACTCTTCAATTGCATCTCTGAGTCAGGCAAAAGACAGAACCCAAACAGAGTTATTGACGTCTTAGTGAACGAAACAAATGATAAAACAATATAAGCCATCAACAAACTGGCAGACTGTAAAGTGAAGCAAAGTTTGAAGATTTTTGAGTTGTACCGTGTGAGAATCTCATCTCCTATTAAAATGTTTACTATCCAAATGTGCCTTCAAATGATATTCCTCAGTCTGTCTTTCTCTCTATTAATTCTACTTCAACAAGGCATCGAGTAGCAGGAAATGTCTTGAAGCTTTGAATGGCAAAAACACAATCATGGCAATACTGAATCTCTTGCAATGGCAACCACTAGGGATATAGTGTGAAGGTGCAAACCTAAACAAAGCCAATAATGATGCAGAGATGGCCAGTCATAACTGCAAGTACCATAAATGCATGATTCTTAGCTACAATGCATAAAATGCAACTGCCAAAAACACAGCAAATCTCAGAAATTGTTGTGATGACATAACATGTCTGGGGGAGGGGGGCAATCGCCTACACCCGCATGCTCCTGTTACTTCTATGTACTAATTTAAGACCTCTGTACCTCAAACGAAGGTGAATATTCCATGGTACTGCAAAAGCTTGGACATAGTATATGTTCTTCATATTTACACTTTCAAACTCTTTATTCTAAGGAACTCAGCTGTGGATGATCTTCAAAATTTCAATATGAGCCTGGTCCACCTTTGGTATCTGGTGATCACAAAGGCACTTCAGAAGCTTAGAAGTAAATGGTACTTTTTCCTGCAGTAACTACAAGGAGGAGATATGCACAATACAATAAGCAAGACAGGCTCCTATTTCAGTCACTGCAGGTACCAGTACAAGTTATAAGATGAGAGGGTGACTCTTTTGGACCTGGGTGATGACAATTTCAAATCAAAAGAATGAAAACATCCTACTAGTTTATACCTTACTTTAGGAGTCCTGCTGAAGTAAGATCTGAAACATTCAAAGACATTAGCAGGAAATTAACTCTGTGGTGAGCCACAAACTTATTTCACAAGGGACTACAAAAGCAAACTGTACCACAAATGATGAATACATTTTTCTACATCACGACAGGCAACTGTACAGACCACAACCTTAAATCACACAGCACAGAAACAAACTATTACAACCTATCTAGAACTTAAAAATCATACCAACAAGAAATGCTAGCTTAATGCACATTTGCTATACTTCTGATGGATACTACTAAACCATACCAAATTCCTTGGTATTTTCTAGTTTTGAGGGCAAAATAATGGGGTGCCATGAACTGTGGCTCCTTCAATTCCCGATTTTTTTGCATTTTTTTTTTGTTTTTATTTACAAGTTTTTAAATTATTTCTGACATCATCATATATCACCAGCATATCCCACAACGTCATCAATTTGCAGGGGTGACATGCATGATGACGTCAGTAGCTTCACGAGGAGACTCTGGGACAGTACTGCTTGGATGGCATTGGTTGCTGGTAGAATTAATAGCAGCAACAAAGCAGTGAGTGCCGAGTGGAGCTAGCCTGCCCTGTGTGTACAATTTAAGTTCTGCAGCAGCAGACTCCACCCACCCGTGTCCGCACGCAGAGGCAGGAATCAGGAGGATGAGAAGATTTATTTGCTCTAGCCACAGTGGCACCTCGACCTCCTCCTCGAGGCAAGTTAAACTTAAAGGTAAAAAATAATTTAAAAAAGCACTGCCTAACAGAAACTGCTGCAAAGGAATTCGGTAATCTTCCGCAGTGCACACTATCTGTTAAGAAGAATAGTTAACTTAGTGCTTGCCCACTTGTCATTTTCATTCGTGTCATATACGTGTGTGAAACTGTGAATGTGAGACAGTTAGTAGTAGAGTAGCTGATATTAGCTGCAGCCTGGACAGTTTATACTGCTTTTGTTTTAGATGAAAATTATTTGTTTGTTTGGTCTCGTAATTGACTTGTAGCTCGAGCATCAAATCCTTAAACCAGGAGGCAGGCCAGGAGCTGAAATGTTATGTACTAACGGATCCACTTTTCAAATAGCAGCATTCAGCATAATATTGGATGAAAAAAATTTAAATGATAAACTGCATATGCTGTAACCTGGTCAGAATCATATGAATAGGTACTCTAATGTGCAGCAGTTATCCAAGGGCAAGGTGAAATTCAGAAAGTACAGTTGTGTACACTTACCATAAATGTAGATGTTCGAGTGTATTCACTGGTGCAGTCATAGCATTTGGGTTATCTGCCTGCAGGTAGCCCTCAGCCGGCCTGAATACCAGAGTCTTCGGATATCTGCTTTGGATGCTGTCGCTTCTTCCTTGCTGTCAGGTCGTCAGGGGTAAAAAACATGCAGCCGATGCCATTACATCAGTTTTTCTTGCCCCAGATGTCAGGTGCCCCCACAATAGGAAGCAATTAAATGGTATTGTAAACCCCCATCAAAAAGCAAATACACAAGAAAAAATAAATATACCAATAAGGAAAGGTAGAGCCAAGAGAAGTCAGGGGGCTGGAGGGAGGGTAACCAGGACTGCAACAGTGAATACACTCGAACATCTCCATTTACGGTAAGTGTACACAACTGTACTATGTTCTTCGTGTTTCACTGTTGCAGTCATCACATTTGGTTCGATTCCCAAAGCTAAGGAAGGGAGGAGGAAGTTAAAGAGCATTAGGACCAGCTATTAAGCCCTGCAAGACTGCAGTGGCAAATCCAGCTCTGGATTTAGAAAAGATAGGCATGTGATAATGCTTGGTGAAGTTATGTACAGAGCTCCAGGTAGCAGCTTCTAGGATATCCCTGGGTAGGGACTCCTCTAAGAAATCCCGCAGAGGTAGATGCAGGCCTGGTGGAATGTGATCTTATCCCCAGTGGGGTAGGTTTTCCATGGTGCTTGTAGCAGAAATGAATGCAATGGGCAATCCATTTGGAAATGGTTTGTTTTGAAATGGCCTTCCCCTGTGCCCCTGCAACAAAGCTAACTAGCAGCTGTTCAGATTTTCTGATAAGCTTAGTCCTGTCCAAATCGAATCTAAGTTGTCTGTGCATGTCCAGAGAGTGCCTTATTTGTTTCCCTTTGTTTTATGAATTAGGGAAAAAAGTAGGAAAATGAATAGACTGATTTAGGGCCAAAGTAGACACCACCTTGGACATTAAGGAAGGATTAGTCCTGAGGGAAACTCTGTCCGCATGGAAGATAATGAAGGGTTCCACTGCCATGAGGGCCTGTAATTTAGACACTCTTCTTGATGAAGTGATGGCTAGCAGGAAGGCTATTTTCCAAGAAAGGAGTTTCAACTCTGCTGTAGCAGCTGGCTCAAAGGGGGGAAGAGTGAGCTTTTCCAATATAAAGTTAAGGTCCCAGGGCTGGAGTGGGAGCTCTCATGGTAGGTCTTAGATTTTTGGCCCCTCTAAGGAATTGCTTTAGCAAGGGGTGAGAGAAGAGGGGTAGCTCAGTATTATAAAGTGCTGAAATGGCAGAGGCATGAATTTTAATTGACAAGAAGGATAGGCCCTTGTGGAGCATTTCTGTTAAGTACTGCAGAATATGAGGTAAGCTAGGCACAGTTGTGCCCATCCCATGAGCCTGGCTCCAGGAACAGTATCATTTCCACTTTTCAGCATAGCATTTTCTAGTACTAGGCCTCCTTGCCTCCAGAATGACATCCAGTACCTGCTTACTGAGGGATGCTAGAGGAGAGAGCTCAAGGAATTAGCCAGGCTGCAAGGTTCAGGGTTTGAAGCTGAGGATGCAGAATCAGGCCCACCTGCTGGGACAGCAGGGAAGGAGTCTGAGGCAGGTGCCGTGGTTGTAGCAGTGTCATACTGCGCAAGACGGGATACCAGTGTTGGCGTGGCCAGTCTGGTGCAATCAGTATTGTCCTTGGCTTGTTCTGTTTGATCTTTAGTAGAACTTTCGTGAGGAAAGGCAGAGGGGGAAAGGCATAAACAGAGAGGCTTTCCCAGGTAAAGGACAGGGCATCCACTTTCCAAGCTTGACTGTGGGGAGTTCTTGTGCAGAATTTGTTCAATTGGTAGTTCTGAGGGGAGGCAAACAGGTCTACCTCTGGAGTCCATTTGTTTTTCAAGAGGTTGAATATTTTGGGTTCTAGTTTCCATTCGTGTGGGGCCATGAGATTTCTGCTTAAGTCTGCCAGTGAATTTAGTTTGCCTGGCAGGAATTGTACTTGCAGGTGTACTTGGCAGCTCAAAGCTGTGTCCCACAGAGCCATGGCTAGTCTGCAGAGAGGGTACGAGTGGGTTCCCCCTGCTTGTTTATGTACCACATAACTGTGGTATTGTCTGTCTTTACCAATAGTTGTCCTAGAAGAATACGGTCTTTGAAGGCTGTCAGAGCATTCTGTACAGCTAAGATTTCTTTTTGATTGATATGCAGGTGCATCTGTCACGGTTTCCATTTGCCCTGAATGCACTGCCCTGCCATGTGAGCCCCCCATGCATAGTCTGATGGGTCTGTTGTTAGGATTTGGGCGGCAGGGTGTACTTTGTTGTGGTAGCAGGCCTCTGACCACCAAAGGAACTCTGTCTTTATACAAGGAATGATAGAATTCATTGTTTCCAGGTCCTGAGAATGTTGACACCATAGGCTTTTTAAATACCATTGGAGTTTCCTCATATGCAGTCTTGCATATGGAATTAGTAGAATGCAAGAGGCCATGAACCCCAGAGCTTGGAGTATTTTCCTTGCAGATAGCCGGGGTATTGTGGCCAACAGTTTGAAATAGGTTGTCAAATAAACTTGTTTCTCCGGAGTGAGGAATGCCATCTGGGAAGTTGTGTTCAAGCTTGCTCCCAGGAATACAATCTGTTGGCAGGGTACTAAATGAGATTTCTTTTAGTTGATGGTGTACCCCATTGAGGTTAGAAGTTTCTTTATGAATGCCAGGTGTTGTAATAGCAAGTCCTGGCTTTCTGCCTGAATCAGACAATCTTCCAAGTATGGGTAAATTTGAATATTTCTCTGCCTGCAAAATGCAATGGCTGGAGCTAGACACTTTGTGAACACCCTGGGCGCAGTAGATAAGCCAAAGGGAAGTGCAGAGAACGTGCATGGAGCCCGCCCGAAAAGTAATTATTGTCTGCAGAATCCTCTTATCGGGATGTGCAGGTAAGCTTCCTTCAAGTCTAGGGTTGCCAGCCAGGCATCCTTGGCTAGCATAGGAAGAAGCTGTTGAAGAGTTAGCATTTTGAATTTTGGAACCACCAGAAAGGTGTTGAGAATAGAGAGGTCCAGGATAGGACGCCAGGAGTTGTCTTTTCTGGGTACCAGAAAAAGTCTTGAATAAAAACCTTGCCCCTTTTGTTCTGCTGGGACAGGTTGAATAGCCCTGATACTGAGAAGAGAGAGAACTTGCTGCTGGGCCTCAGCCCACTGATTTGGGGGTAGGTCTGGCCAACCATTTGGGGTTGGTAGTGTATGGAAATGGAATCTGTATCTTTGGAAAAAAGAAGTTATGTCTTACCATAATGTTCCATCTGTATTGTTAATCCTCATTCAGTCATTACGTGTGGGTATCGGTTCCGACCTCGGAACCGAGCCGGCCATTTTCCAAGCTTGTGTCAGCTACAAACTCTTGAGCTAAAACTCTTACCCAGAATTCCCCTCTCTGTTACCTCCGATTGAGTTTGCAAGTCAAAAGAAGGTAGAGGCTACCTCTGGTCAAATGATCTAAAATAACTGGATGGTGAGATCCACTAGAAGCCACAGGAGGGGGAAGGAGGGAGGGTCGTAATGAATGAACGAGGATCAACAATACAGATGGAACGTTATGTTAAGACATAACTTCCTTATCTGATATTGTTAATCCTCGTTCATTCCTTACGTGTGGGACAGAGTCCCCAGCTACCTTTATTCCTGGGAGGCTCTCATGGAAGGACATTCCGGAGCACCATATATTCAAAAGATGCTCTTCCCCTGGAGGCCAAATCCAATTTGTAATGATTGATGAAGGTATGAGGCATAGCCCAAGTTGCAGCTGCACAGATGTCATGTAAAGAAGCTCTGGCATGGAAGGGAGCAGAAGTTGCCACCGACCTTGTAGAATGAGCCTTTATGGTAGTAGGTAATGGAATATTACGTTGTGTATAAATGAAGGTCACACAGTCTTTCAACCATCTAGCCAATGTGACCTTAGCAACAGCACATCCTAATCTAGGTTCAGAATAGGCCAAAAATAACTGGTCTGATTTACAAGAGGCCTTTATCCCGTTCAAGTAGAAGCGAATTTGCCTGTGAATATCTAGGGTATGTAGGCAATACTCTCCTTTGTTTGAATAGCCGGGGAAGAAAACTGGCAATTCAATGGTTTGATTAATGGACATTTCAGAGATCACTTTTGGCAGAAAGGAAGGATTAGCTCTCAATGACACTATCTCTATGAAAAATCAAATATAGACTCTTGATGCATAAGGCTTGAAGCTCAGAGATATGTCTGTCAGAAATAATGGCGACCAAAAATAAGGTTTTCCATGACAGGTATTTGAGGTCACAAGAAGAAGCTGGTTCGAAAAGTGACGCTGTCAAAGCTTGTAGGACTAATGACAGGTCCCATGGTTGAATAGGTTCTCTAAAAGGGGGGTTTTAGATGATTCACACCTTTTATGAAGGTCTTACATAACTTTGTGTGACATAAGAAAGGAGTCTTGAACACCCTCATGGGAATTATATATTGCAGCCAACTCTAATGGTAGAGGCCGATAGACCAGATTGAAATAGGTCGGCTAAATACTCCAGTCAATCGACACTGGTGCTGAAAAGGGCTCTACCTACTTTTCTTTCAGCCAAAAGGTAAATCTTTTCCACTTGCTTAGATAAGTAATTCTGGTGGAAATCTTATGAGATGCAATAAGAATGTCATGTACCGGCAAAGTAAGATCATTCTGCCTGGCAATCAAGGGAATTGGAGGAGCCAAGCTGTGAGCTTCAGGCTGTCCAAGTTGGGGTGAATCAGATTCTGCGGATAGGAGATCAACCCCGGGGGTTAGATGGAGAATCCATGGTTGATCTAGCAGGTGAGGCCAAAGGAAGGGGAACCAAATCAGACAAAGCCAATATGGTGCTATGAGGATCACTTTGCTCTTCAACCAGCGGGCTTTCTTCAGAAACTGGGGAATGAGGGGGAGAGGTGGAAATGCATAAAGTAGACCCGAGGGCCGATCATGGAAAAGAGCATCCCTGGGTGACTGTCCCGGAGGGGGAATCAGGGCAAAGTAGTTGCTGCATTTGTAGTTGGTCAGGGACGCATGGACCGTCTGACCCTGACATAGCCCCCCCCACCCCATCAGGGAGGCGGCCGTGGTCACTGTAGCCTTGGGCTGTTGGTGGGAGAAGGGGTGAGACCACTGTGATGGGTTGTGGGTCATCCACCAATTTAAATCCTGTTTGCACCTGTGAGTTACCCGAATCTTGGCTGAAAGAAGATACTGAAAAGGATACCATTTTGAGTAGAAGCCTCATGTGAAACCTGGCCAGGGGGACAATGGTGATGGAGGCTGCCATGGAACCCAACAGCTGTAGGACAGAGTGAGCTGTGGATTTCTCCCTTGAAAGGATTGGAATCAGTTGTTACTTTATTCTTAGAATTCTGTGCTCTGGAATGGATGCTCTGCAATTCTTTGTATCCAAGGTGACCCCTATGAATTCTGTGGGCTGAGATGGGGTGAGATTGGATTTTTGCCAGTTTATGGTTATGCCTAGCCTTTATGCAGCGAGGAGAGAGTATGCCAGGGCTTCTTCCAATAGATGTTTGGTGGGGGCGGAGATGAGCCAATCATCTAGGTATGGAAACACCTGGAATCCTTGTAGTCGCAAGTGAGCTGTGACGACTGCCATGCAATTTGTGAACACTCTGGGGGCTGTAGAGAGTCTTGAAGGGCAGTACTCTGAACTGGTAGTGACTGGCTCCCACACGGAAGCGCAGAAATCTTCTTGATGGCCTGTCCACTTTTATGTGGTAGTACGCATCTTGAAGATCTATCGAGCACATCCAATCGTCTTTTTCCAAAAGCAGGAGGATAAACTGTATTGTGACCATCAGGAATTTTTGTACTCTTACAAACTTGTTCAATACACTGAGATCCCAAATTGGTCTCCAGTCCCCAGTTTTCTTTGGCACCAAAAATAATCTTGAGTAGAATCTGGATCCTATCTGGTCTGGAGGGACTATTTGGATGACTCTTTCTTAGCAGCTTTGATATCTCTAATGCTGCTTCTTCCCTTTGACTGGGTGGAACGTCGGGTAAGTTTATTGGGGGGGGCAGGACAAAGATCGAAAGGAATATGATAACCTCTGGTTATTATACTTTGTACCCAAGAATCGATGGTGATGGTTAGCCAGGCAGAAGGGGACAAAGAGAAATGACCCCCAACCACCTCCAGGGGAAAGGAGTTGGGCCGCTCTTCAGGAGCGCTGGTAGAAATGGCCAGGAAAGGAGTCCCTGGAACCCTGGTTACGCGAACCCCCTCTGCCCTGCTAAGGGCGTCTTCCCTGTGAGTTTCCCCCCTCTGCCTCTAGGGGAGAACTCGGCCTGTGTGTCATGGAAAGGACCTCGAGACTTTTTGTACCATATCTTCCCACTCTTCTGGTTTCTGGAGAAAGCCCGTTGAGGGGAAGAATAACGGACACCCATGGCAGAAAGGGTCTTACCATCCTGTTCACATCTGGCCAGTGTGCTTTTAACCTTGGGTCCAAACAATGAAGAGGCTTCGATGGGAGCATTGAGAAAGGAAGCCTTGAAGGGTTCCATAAAATTACATAAGTGCATCCAGGCGTGTCGTCTCAGAACAACGCCTGAACTCGCTGCTCTAGCTGCTCCTTCTGATGCATGAGATATCAGGCACATGGAGGAGTTAGATATTGATTCAATGGTGGCCAGTTGAGAGGCCACTTTGTCACGGACCTCATCAGACACAGCACCAGCCAAAGTTTCAGAGAGCTCAGAAATTAAATCTCACTGAAGTCTGGTAAAGTGTGCCATAAAATTCAGGGACCTGATTGCAAAGGTCGTTGATGCAAAAGTACGACTTTGTATTCTATCCAGAGCCCGGGACTCTTTGTTGGGCGGATGGACAGTCTTGCTTTCTTCTACCAGGTCCTTCTTAGTTGCGGCCACCACCAGCACAGCATCTACAGGAAGACCTTTGGACCAATAAGGGTCAGTAGCAGGAGGGGACAAAATGTTATCTGGCCTCCGGGGAATGGTCTCAATGGTGTCAGGAGCCTTCCATGCACGCTGCACGATGAGCCGGACCAGTTCATCTGCAGGTGAAGTAACCCAGGAGGTAGGGGGCCGGGCGCAAAAGGCCTGCAGGAACACAGACTCTTCAGTGGTCGGGTTCGAGGGCTGCCAGTCACCTCTCTGCTTAAGAATTTCGAGAATATCACCAAAGGATACCTCAGAGGGTGAGCAAGGGGACCCTTCCCCATCATCAAAGTCTGCGTCTTCAGTAAGGGACTCCTCTGTGGAGTCCATGTGCTTCCTCTTGCACAAGCTTTTTCGATGAACTTCCTCAGAGGGAGAAGCTGGGGAAGACAATGCAAAAAGGGTTTCCTGTGGGAGTACATCCTGAGGCCCTTGTGCCCGGTGTCTGCCAGGACTGACTTGTGTACATTGCGGTCCAGAGGAGGGCGGGGAGATTGATAGCACAGTATTGCCAGCCGACGCCAAAGCCTTCTCCATTAGCTGGAAGGCCAGTCCACCTGAAGAGGGGTGAGTGTCCAGGACAGGGGCCACCCATCCCCTAAGTGGCTCAGCCTACCGACTCAGAGTCCCTGTATGGTGGTGAATCACCAAATTACGTATGCCACAGCTGACATCCTGGATCGTAGCAAAACTCTCCTGCCACAAAGGCAACTGCGGTTCCTTAGTGAGGTCCATAAAGGGAACCGTAGAGGGGGAAGACTGTGCTATACCAAGGGGCTTCAAAGGCAATGAAGGAGGAGAATAAGTAGGGGTCTTTGGCAAAGGGTGATCACCTCCCAAGGAAGGATAGGTCCTGGGGGGAGGGATACCTCTGGCCAAAAGCACTTGATCCACAAGAAGCAACACGTCAGGTCTATCCAAAGATGGGACAAGCTCGGTGCCCACCTCACGCGTCTGCACTGAAAACAACAGGGCTGTAAGGGACTGAACTACAGGTGTCTACACCGAGGAAATCATCGGTGCCAAAGTCATGGTCTGCACCGACGATAAGGTCGGTGCCCAAGTGGTTGTCAGCGCTAAGGCTGGAACCAATAAAATTGGTTGCCAATAACTGAATTGTTGGTGCCAGGTATGTTGTCGGAGCCGATGTCGTAACAGTCTGCATCAACTGGATAGTCGGTGCCGGTGGAGAAGTCTGAACCAAGGAGCCCTTCGGTACCGATACAGTAAAGGACACACTAGTCGATGCCGAAATCACAGATGGTGCCGATGGCCTCGGTGTCAAAGTTCTAGGCACTGAAAGCACTGGAGCCAAAGAAGCCAGATCCGAAGTGGAAAGCTTAGCTTTCTTGGGTCTCGGTTGGTGAGAGTCCCCAGCAGGGGACGAAGGAAGAGACTTGGCCTTTATATGTTCATCACTCTTTTTCTTATGGGATCTTGGAGGGGTTGAAGCCTCCGACCCAGAAATAGCCTCTGAAAAGGGAGATTTAAGTAGTCCCTTCAATAACAATTTATTTTTTCTTTCAATCAATGTCCTGTTAGAGAAATTCTTACAAATTCCACAGGGCGGGTCAACTGTTAAATGAGGCACACCCAAGCACTAGACACACAGGGAATGTGCATCTAACATAGGTAATTTATGGCCATAATCTGAACATCTCTTAAATCCTGGCCTACCTTTTTTATCTGCCATGTTAGGAAAGAAGGAAAAACCAGAAAAAATACCAGCAATGGTACAATAAATACCCGAAGGTAAGGAGGAAAGGGGCTTACCAATGATGGTAAAAAAGAAATTACCTTGCGGTAAAGAGGAGAAAGGGGATTGAAAAGATTCAAGAAGGGATAGTCGCTAAATGAGATAAGGTAAGAGAAAACTATCTAGTAACGTTTCTGAGAGAAAAAGTTGTTTTAGATTAGTTTCACATAAAATATTGTACTTAGCTCAAGAGAATAGCTTGACACGACCGAATGGCGATGCGGCAAATGAAATCTGAGGTAACAGGGAGAGGGGAATTCTCTGTAAGAGTTTTAGCTTGAGAGTTTGTAGCTGATGCGAGCTTGGAAAATGGCTGGCTCGGTTCCGAGGTCGGAACCGATACCCACACGTAAGGAATGAACAAGGATTAACAATATCAGATACTAAGTTCAAAACCCATTTGTCCTGGGTAATGAGTTCCCAGTTTTTTGCATGCAGGGCGAGCTTTCCTCCTAAGGGAGCAGGTAGTTGAGCAGGTCTTTGAAGGGTTAAGGTTAAGTCATTGTGCCATTTCTCCGTAGGGGAGGTGGCTTACTACTCCCTGCCTTGGAAGTGGGAGCCCCCCACTATTTAGATCTGTGCATAGTCTGAGACTGTAGCCTAGGTGGTCTGCTGTTCCTGGGTTTGGACTGAGAAGGCCTGGAAGGGACTGGAAAGGACCAGTTCTTTGAAGGCCAATGCCTACTGAATCTGGGAGGCTGTACTTGTAGGAAATATTTTACAGTTTGCATAGATTTAGCTTTTTCCTCCATCCTTTTGAGGACTTCTTCTGCTTTGTTGCCAAAAAGGTGGTCTTGGTTTAAGGGAGCATCCAGTAATTTAGCTTTAACATGATCTGGCAAGTTTTGTTCCTTAAGACAAGCATGCCTTCTAAGTACAGACCCCGTGACAGCAGCCCTGCAAGATGCTTCTAAAGCGTCAAAACCACACTGCATAGTATGTTTACCAACTTGTTCTGCAGAATGCATTAAATCTTGCAATTCTTTGTGTTCAGCACAGTCAGGAATCAACATCATTTTCTGTCTAAGTAGTCCCATAATATGCTGCTGATACTTTAACATATGAAACTGGCAATTTAAAGCCCTAATGGCCAAAGTAGCAGAAGTGTATACCTTCTTACCCCATCTGTTCAAGGCTCTAGATTCTCTATCAGAAGGGGTAGGGTTTTTGGCAGCAGTAGCCTTAATGCCTTTTGGTCCTTGGGAAATGGTCTCTGGATCCGCAGAAGGATTCTTGAAGAGGAACTTGTGAGAGTCAGGTACGCTGCAGTATCGGTCAGGTTTTCTGGGAGTTGGAGATAAAGTGTTTGGGGTAAGGCTAGATTCCAAGAAAGCATCATCTACAATGTCCAGAACAGGAGGGACAGCTAAAGGCCTGTTGAGGTAGGAGTAAGAATTCCCCAAGTCTCTTTTTGGACTCAGAGTAATCCTGGCTTTCCCAGCTGAAATACTCCCTAAGAGTATGTAAGGTTTCACCGAAAGACAAAATCTTCTGGAGGGGAAGCAGAAGGAATGGAATCCTCTGCATCAGAATCCTCATAAATAGATAAGGGCAAATTCTGGTAATCAGAAGGAGCAGAAATATCAGATTTCTGATCAGAAAAATCAGAAGGAAAATCAGTTCTAGGTCTCTTAGAGGGGAAAGCTGGCTTCCCCTAATTAAGGTAATAAGGTCTTCAGCCATTTAAGCACTTGTTTTTGAGGTATATGGGCCTGAGCTTGCGGTTTTGGTCATTGGTTTTCTAGGCATAGTGCGAGTTTTTGGCCTGGATGATAAAAATGGCGTCTGTTTAATATGAATGTCTGTAGGCCTGAATACACCCTCAGAAGCCAGTGCCTGCACAGCGGCTCTGGATCCATCCTAGGTAGAGACATCCGCGGGTTCCATAGGCAAAGAAGCATCTTGTGGCATACTGGACTCCGAATGGGTCTCAGCAGAGGCCTGCGAATCTGAAGTAGCGAGTATCAGGGGCTGCAAAAGTGCCTGAGTACTGGCAGACTGGCGACTAGCTTAACGGAAGCGTTGTCGGCAGTTTTGGGCCTATGCCATCTGTGTCTTTATCCTTGTGTTTTTTCGGAAGATTGGCAGTCGGATGGTTTAACTAAGCCATTTTGGAGTACACAGATCGAGTACGAAAGTAATTGGCTGCAAAAATAGCCCAAGAACGCATAGTTCAGGTGTTGAACAAGGCACAAAACCAACAACGAGGGACGTAGTGGTCTGGGCCGAAACAGGGGATGCAGTAAGAATGAAAATCTCTAAGAGGTATTTGCTTTCCACAGGTAAGACAATTGTTTTACTGACATCGGTTAGAGCAAGAAAAAGGATCCCCAACAAGTTACGTATCTTTTTTGAAGACTTCGGGTCTGAAACTTGAAAATGAAAATTTCAGGAGACGGCCGACTGGCACTTGCGAACTGCTTCTGCTTTGGGCAAGTAAGACTGATGTAATGGCATCGGCTGCATGTTTTATACCCCTGATGACCTGACATCAAGGAAGAAGTGACAGCATCTGACAACTCTGGTACTCAGGCCAGCTGAGGGCTACCTGCAGGCAGATAACCCAAATGTGATGACTGCAACAGTGAAACACGAAGAACATCATGCCCACAGCCCACCAGTACTCAAAATCGGATACATAAACATGAAATTACTTAGGACTAAATTGTCAGTGTAAACAGACCATTCTGCAGCTCATTAAATAGTGCATGCACTAAAAACGTCTAACAGATGTCTGGACACAGAACAAATATATCAAAGTTTAGTGTAAGTTACTAATGACTAATTTATTTATGAAGTACTGCCATCTATACAGCAGCCCTCAAAATAGATTGTGATTATTTTCTGGATATTTTAGTTTTTCCAGGCTCTTTGATTTATAGGTAGATACCATAGTGCACTGATGATTCGGAGATCTGACCTGTAGCAACAAGCAACAGCTTTCCAACAGGTACTGTTCAGGTCTGTCCAGCAGTCAGACAGCAGTCCATTTTAGTGCAAAATGCATAACTATTCTAAAGTGCATGTTGGGCTGTGTGAAACTACAGTGCTTAAAAATGAAGATGAATGATGTAAAGAATGATTTGAAGTTACTGTTGCTTTCATTCATGAGGAAGATTCTTTGAAGTACATTGGCTATGAAGTTGCCTGTCAAAAAGATTAAATACATAACATAAAGCTACCCACCCTTGTGTTATAGTAAGTGGTTATTTAACAGATAGCACAAGCAGTCAAAATGCTCTCTTTAATATGCGGCTTTGAAATACAGGGTTGTTGTAAGCATACTGTTTTTACAATATGTCATTCAGAACAACAGCTGTGCCTTTATCATTCTGAAGCTTACATTAATCTTGTTGCTGTTATCAAGTAAGGTAAATGTGGTACTGTAGAATTAAAAGGCAGCTAGCAAACTAACTGGCATAAGGACTGCCCCATACAGATGACATGCAAGTTTGAATTTAAAACTGGTCATTTATGAAAGGTAATACCATGGTTTGGTAACACTTGATATACCTCTCAACCTGGAAACATCAAAAATCTGGACAAGGCCCATGAAAAATAGGTACAAATCTGTACGCTGATTAACATATAATTTGCATACATAATTATGTAACCCCACCCACTCCAGTGGAATTGTGGGATACCAACGTTCAAATGCAAACTGAAGAACAGATAACCAAAAATGGCACCAGAGTCCCCCTGCAGCCATTCCAATGTACCATTATCTGGTTAATTTGCCCTATTTACCATAAACACTATAATGTGCTTACTGCTTTACTTCTACAATGTTTATTTGGATTAATTAAAAAAGTTTATTTTACATTTTATAGCATAAACACTACTAGACCACTGCTAAACAAAGCAATACAGTCTCACAATGAAAACAGACTTAGCATTATAACTTATCTGCCATTGAAACTCACATTCATTGAAACAACATTGAAACCCACAAAGAAAATGCATCTGGCCAGTGGTAAGATTAGCTTTGGGCTGTTTTCAAATCATAGGCCCCCTTGCACACAAAACATTACATGTGTTCTTTGATACATCTTCCGGACAATATTAAATTATATTCCTTGTATAAATACAGCATACTTGCTACAGTGCGTTTTAAATTTATTGTTTTGAACACTGACAGTAAGCAATGAAACAAAATGCATGAACCAATATTTGACTAAACTGCCCAGTTCAGAACATTTCCATTATAAAAGTCTGAGTAATGTCTGAGTAATGTCTACAATCCACCAGTATCAGTAAATATGCACAATCTCTGCAGAAGTAAAAGTCACATAATATTTCTACATTAAGGAGATATGTAACTAATGAAGAGGTTGCCGCTGTCAAACAACTTAATACTTCATTGTTTCATCTACAAATAACGTGCCTGTTGCCCTTGAGATATAAATTGCCTATGTCGCATAGAAAAAAAAAAAGCCAGTAATATTACAACTGGGAATGGATGGCAAACTGATAACAGGTTCATAATTACTGGCCATCTCTGCCAAAGAGAACATTCTCAGGACTGCAAAGTACAACAGAGTACAGTATCAGCAATCTACATGCTGTGGGATTAGAACCCCCACAGCCTTCTACATCAAAAGTAAGTATTCTACCTGTCGTACTACTTAGTCTACTGACAACACAAACACACTTACTATCAGCAGTACTATACTCCTCTCCCCCTGAAGACCTATGCAGCATAAGAAATCTGGAAATAACCAAAAATTGATTGGGAAGGGGACAAAAGCCCAAACCCAGGGACACATTTTAAACATTGTTTGTATGATCTTAGAAAAGTTGCTTGCTAGTATGAAATGTTTTGTGTTACCAAGCATGGATTTCCTGAAAGGCAGGAAGACTGAAACTTAAATGGTAATGATTATTTAGTGAATTCAGTTCTCACTGGATTTGTCAGAAAACAAATTTTTTTAAGAGAAACAGACCAAAAGTATGTATGAGCCAATATTCCAGACAGTCTCTCACACACACTTTTTGCTGCAGCTGTTAAACCAAAAGCAGTTTGTTAAATAAGTAAAGCACACATTGCCCTGCCTGCAAGTCAATATGTATATGAAAGCACATTTTCTCCTGCACCCTTTAAAATACAAGTAAAACAAAAGCAATTTCTCTGTTAAATAAGCACACACTTTCTCTTCCTGTAAGCCAAGCCAAAATGTACATGAAACTGAAACCACGTTTTCTCCTGCAGCTTAAAATAAAAGCAAAACGAAAGCAGTTTCTCTGAGTAGAGAAAAGCAAAACGAAAGCAGTTTCTCTGAGTAGAGAGCACAGCATCTGAGCACCATGCTTCAAAAAGTACCTGACATAAAGGAACTCATTCTGAACATGCAAGCTAGGTGATATAATGGAGACACATGGAAGTATTTTGCCAAATAAATTATGTTGGAGGACTAGAATAAACTTATTTAATGTATAGTTTACTTTAGAAAAATAATACATTTCAGGACTGCATGAAATGAATAATAGCCAGTTTTTAGAAAGAGTGGGAAAATAAACATTGATTGTGAAGGGTCTTGAGCTTGTCCACTGCATAAAGAGAAAGAGGAAACATGGTGGCTCAAGTGTTTTTTATTTACTGTCATAGTCGAATACAGGAACATAATACCCTCTCCCTGGCCATCTCCCTCTGCAATGCTTACATCCACAAACTAACTGTGTTTGCAGTGATAGACATGTCATTATGCACTTTACAATTACCACATTACTGTGTAGGAAAATTGTACCTCTGACTCCCAAAAGATAAGTTAGGTGGAACCAAAAATCTAACCTATGATATGATAAAAGGACCCTTTGTATCAATACACTGTACCATTATACAATTTGTAAAAAAAAAACTGTACTGCATTGAATCACAAGTTTACCTAAGACACACACACACACACACACACACACACACACACACACACACACACACACACACACACACACACACACACAGTGTGAATAACAGAAAGCTTTCTACATACTTATTGAAGTTCAGTAACAGGTTTTCTCATAACACAATTCATTCCTGAACTGTAGTGCCATTTTACAACTGGTTATATTTGACCTGCTGATTTCTAAACATATAAATTATTTTAAACACCATCATTAAAAATACAAGATGTAAATCACATTGCAAGTGATTTTTCTTGAAATGTATTACAGTTGTGTTCAACTGAAAAAAAGCCAATTGTTATTCAATACCAAACACAAAGATGTATTGCAGGTAAAAGCACAACAGCAGTAAGCAAAGATGCACAGTCAAAAAATTATAACACACTAATTAATGATACAGTAGGAATAAAAACAACAGTGCTCATTAAGTTTTAGGGAGATACGGTAGTCAGCTGCTTGAATGGAAAAATTATACTTCCCACAATAAGTATCATGAGTGCATGAGTTGCTGTAATGGAAAAGCTGCATACAATGCCGCAAAGGGACACAAGTTATAAGGAAATCTTCTCATAAACTGTGACACTCCTGCATAAAATGCACAAATAATGATCCAAAGATCACAGACATTCTGTCTGAAAATACTATTACCCCCCCACACACACATAACCACTATTTACTATGATAATTTAGATAAAATTAATAAACTTGCCTTTAACAAAAATCAAGTATTTGTATTTTTCTTTTCTGTGGTGACTTTGGAACCAGGAAGCATCAACATCAATTCTGAAACCTGGTGCTCTTAACTTCTCCGGATAACTTAAATTTCAAGAATAGGTTCACTCACACACACACACACACACACACACACACACACACACACACACACACACACACACACACACACACACTTCCGTTCCTTACCTGCCCGAATCCAAGCTCTTCGGCCCGCCAGCTTGCTGCCATTAATCCCGGCCTGCGAACTGCTCTTCTTCTTCTGCTCGTCGGCCCATTAATCCTGGCCTGGCAAACTATTGCTGCCATTAATCCCCGATTCCCAGCTCCAACTGATCAGCTTCTTTGCCGCGGCGCCGCCATTAATCCTTCCACGTTCCCAGCTCTAACTGCTGAAATTCCTGCCGTTTCAGCCAGCCGGAAATGATGATGTGAGCTCTTTGAGCTCAATTCCAACTGGCTGGTAGCCTGGTGGAGCTGACGTCATTGCGCACGTGATGACGTCAGCTCAGACAGCGCGAAAATTTCAAAAAATCCAAATAAAAATCGGAAATGAAGGGGTGCCACTCAGGAATCGTGGCACCCCTTCATTTGGACCCCGAAACTCGGTAAAAAACGAGTAATTCGGAACGGTTGGGAGGTCTGAAGGATGTCCAAAAAAGCATGTGGAATTCCAGTATGCATGTACGTGTGTGTGTAATTTTGTATGTGTTTTACTTCGCTTTTGGCAACACAGTAATTCTACCATAAGGAGATAATTAACCTTACAGGTAGGTTATTGAAACCAGTGTCATCAGTTCACATTCAGCTTTCAAAGTAAACTTTTAGATCTTAAAGGATGACATACAAACATTTCTTCTGTTTTTTAAAGCACCGAGTATCAGGTAGTAAAATAATTGGTATTACCTAAAAACTAATTTGAGAAAGTTCCATATTTTGACATTTTCTCAATAAATATTTAAGTGGAATACAGTTTGGTCTAAATAAATTATAGTTTCATTCTTTATAGTGTGGTCTCTCTCTCTCTCAGGACATGCTTAAAGTACTCTTAAATCTAAATACATAAACCTAGTGCCTTTCATTTGGTCAGAACTTTGTATTAAATTGGTTCATTTGCAAATACAGTTTGGCTAACAGGACTTTTTTTTTTTTCAAAGGTAGAAGCATTGTCATTCTACAGTCACTGCATCTCAACAGATTCTTTCTTGTTTTTTCCTGAATTGCTGTGAACTTGAAGCTGATGCTGTAAGTTAGTACAGATTTTTTTTTCATTATAACTAAGTGCCCCTTACCACTATTCTATTTTTGAACAGTAGTTTGGCTCACAAGTGCTCATAATAAGAGTTTTGACTTATTTTTCATATTGCCAAAAAGTACAGTTTTGTACCTACCATAAATGTAGATGTCCGAACTGGATAGCATCTGCAGTCATTACAGCTGGGTTGTCCTGTCGTCAGGCAGCCCTTCAGTCGGCCGGATTCCAAAGTCCGGTCCGCTTCGCTGATGTCGCACTTCACCCGACGTCATCTCTGTTGGTCTTCAGGTATAAAAGCATCAGCCGACGCCATTTTCCTCAGTGTTTCTTGCCCCAGATGCCAGAAGCCCTCTAGGAAGGCTAAAATTTTTGGATAGAAGGCCAATGTTTCCAAAAAAGGTATAGGTAAACACAAAAATAAGCATGTATGTACATATATACAAACAAATACACCATAAAAGACTCCCCCCCACCAGTTAGCTATTAGGGGGGGGGTAAACACCCTAGGAGTACCACAGAGGGGAAGGAGGGAGGGTAATCCTGACTGCAGATGCTATCCAGTTCGGACATCTACATTTATGGTAGGTACAAAACTGTACTATGTCCTTCATGGATGCATCTGCAGTCATTACAGCTGGGTAGAATACCATAGCCAACTAGGGGAGGAGGTTAAAGGAAGATAATGGTGTGTTTAGGATCCCTTGCAGTACAGCAGTGGCAAACCCTGCTCGGGATCTGGAATATAGAGGCAAATTATAATGCTTGGCAAATGTATGCACGGAGGTCCAAGTAGCCGCCTCAATAATGTCTTTGGTTGCCACTCCTCGTAAGAAGGCTGTGGTAGTGGCTGTTGCCCTTGTAGAATGAGGTCTTATGTTCTGTGGAATTGGTTTTCCATGGAAAGAGTAACAGAATCGAATGCAATTTCCTATCCATTTGGAGATTGTCTGTTTGGAAATAGCTCTTCCTTCCCTTCCTGTTGCATAGGCTACAAAAAGTTGGTCAGTCTTTCTGTTGCTTTTGGTTCTGTCCAAGTAGTAGCGTAGCTGTCTATGTACATCCAAGGTATGCAATATTCTTTCCCCTCTGTTTTGTGGGTTGGGAAAGAAGGTAGGTAGGTGGATTGCCTGGTTTAAGGACACCCTGGATACCACTTTAGGCATAAAAGTTGGATTAGTTCTCATGGACACTCTATCTTGGTGGAAGATTAGGAAGGGTTGCACTGCCATTAAGGCCTGTAGTTCTGAAACCCTCCTTGCTGAAGTAATTGCCAGTAGGAAAGCAGTTTTCCAAGACAGGTATTTTAGGTCTGCTGTTGCTGCTGGTTCAAAGGGTGAAAGTGTCAACTTTTCTAGTACGAAGTTCAAGTCCCAAGTTGGCAATGGTGGTTTCCTTGGGGGTTTTACATTCTTGATTCCTCTGAGAAACTGTCTGAGCAAAGGGTGTGAAAAAACAGGTGGATCAAAGCTGTATTCTGCTGAAATAGCTGATGCATGTATCTTGATGGAGGAGTAGGACAGGCCTGAATAGAGAAGTTCGGCCAGGTACTCCAGAATATTAGGCATATCTATGTTTGACACATCTTTTCCTCTTTCAGAACTCCAGGTGACAAACCTTTTCCATTTTCCAGCGTAGTTCCTTCTTGTTGAAGGTCTGCGTGCTTCAAGAATAATGTCTTTAACTCTTTGGGAAAGTTCTTGATTAGCTGCTGCTATGTGATGTTCCATGCAGTCAGTTGTAACGTTTTCAGGTTTGGATGTATGGTGCTGTAGTTGTTCTGAGTTAGCATCAAGGGCATCAGTGGTATTGGCCACATATTGTTCCGAGACATGCTCCTCAGCAGAGGGTACCAGTGTTGTCTTGGCCAGTTTGGAGCTATCAGGATTATTTTTGGCTGTTCCTCCTTGATTTTTAATAATACTTTGTGTATCAAGGGAAAAGGTGGGAATGCATATGCTGTTAGGCCTTTCCAGCTGAAGGAGAGAGAGTCCACTTTCCATGCTAATGGGTGGAATGTCCTTGTGCAAAATTTTTGGAGCTGGTGATTGTGGGGTGATGCGAATAGATCTATCTGAGTCATTCCCCATTTCTTTGTGATGGTCTTGAAGATGTCCGGGTGCAGGTGCCATTCGTGGGCATCGGATGTGGTTCTGCTTAATATGTCTGCTAGAGTATTTTCTTTTCCTGGTACAAATATTGCCTGTAGCTGGATGTTGTAGCTGAGTGCCAGGGTCCACAATTCCAAAGTCAGTCTGCATAGGGGGTACGAATGAGTGCCTCCCTGTTTGTTGATGTACCACATGACTGTGGTGTTGTCTGTCCTTATCATCAACTGACCCTCTTTGAGAAATGGTCTGAACCTTTGGATTGCCAGTTTTACTGCCAGCATTTCTTTTAGGTTGATGTGCAGGTGAAGTTGATCCTGAGTCCACAATCCTTGCACGCGTTTGTCCATCATGTGGGCCCCCCATCCTAGGTCTGAAGCGTCTGTTGTGATGTTCTGGCTTGCTTGACCTCTGCGAAAGGGAAGGCCTGGGTTTGACTGGCATGCCTGAGCCCACCATAGGAACTCCTGTTTTATGCATGGAATTAGTGGGATTTCTGTTTCTAGGCTGTGCCTGTGCTGGGACCATAAATTCCTTAGGTACCACTGTAGTTTTCTCATATGAAGTCTGGCAAATGGGACCAAAATTATGCATGATGCCATGAAGCCTAAGGCCTGCAGTACCTTTCTTGCTGTTAACTTGTTCAGTTTTGTTAGTGCCAAGAAGTAAAGAGGGAGTTCTTTTGTTTTTCTGTAGTTAGGAATGCCATTTGTCTTACTGTGTCCAATTCCGCTCCCAAGAAAGTCCTTGTTTGGGATGGTATCAGCCTTGACTTTTGTAAATTGACTGTGTATCCCAGTGCTTGTAGCAAGTAAATGACCCTTTGTAAATCTGTTGTCAACTTGCTTTTGTTGTCCCCTTGTAGTAGGCAGTCGTCCAGGTATGGGTAAATTTGAATTCCCTGTAGTCTGCAATGGGCGATTACTGATGCCAGGCATTTTGTGAATACTCTGGGCTCAGTAGATAAGCCAAAAGGCAATGCTGAGAATTGATAGTGCTCTGATCCTGCAAGAAATCTGAGGTATCTTCTGCAGATTGGTCGAATAGGGACGTGCAGGTATGCCTCCTTGAGATCTAGAGTTACCAGCCAACACTCCTTGCCCAGCATGGGAAGAAGTTGCTGTAGGGTCAGCATTTTGAATTTTGGTACAATGATGTATGTATTTAAGGTGGACAGGTCGAGAATTGGTCTCCAACTTTTTTCCTTTCTTGGAACTAGGAATAGCCTGGAGTAGAACCCCTTTCCTTGCTCTGCTGTTGGTACTTTTTCCACAGCTCTCATGTTTGCTAACTCCATTATCTGTTGTAGAGCTTCTGCTTTTTGATTTGGAGGTAGATTTGGCATTCCTCTTTGACTGGTAAAGTGTGGAAGTGGAATCGGTAACCTTGATCTATGGTTTGTAAAATCCACTTGTCTTTTGTTATGTGGTGCCAGTTCTTTGAAAATAAAGTTAACTTTCCGCCTAGAGGAGCTGTTATTTGTTCCCTGGTAGGCGGATTTAGGGTTAAGTCACTGTGGCTGTGCTGTTGTAGTGGCAGTGGTTGTGTCTGAGCCTCTGTTGTTACCTTGCCACTGTCGTCCTCTGTAGGCACCACCTCTAGATTGGTTTCTGCCTCTGGGACGCCTATTCCTGCCCCTTTGAAATCTTGTGGAGTCTGGAAAGGACCAATTTTTGGCAGGCCAGTTCCTGCTAAACCTTGGGGGTTGAACTTGCAGGAAATCTTTAACCGTTTGAACTAATTTTGCTTTTTCTTCCATTTTCTTTATAACCTGCTGTGCAGGTGTAACAAACAAGCTTGTCTTATCCATAGGAGCATCTAGCAACTTAGCTTTAACATGATCTGGTAGAGGTTGCTCCTTTAGCCATGCATGTCTTCTTATCACTGTGCCAGTCATGGCTGATCTAAATGAAGCCTCCAGTGCATCATAGCCACATTTTAAGGAATAAATATAGTTGTAGTTAACGTATATTTAATAAGAACGTTTTCACTCCTCACATAGAAGAGCTTCTTCAGACAAAAGTAAAAAGCGCAAAAGCGCTACTTTTTAAAAAGGCAACAGCTGATAATTTTGATGTCACTTCCTTTTCAGCTAGTTGCTTACGGAACACTGGTATGTTTTAATACGTACAATAAGTTACATAAATCTGTCTGTTATCAACAGTGCCATCCCACAGTAACAACACCAAATATACAGTAAAATAATTTATAATATAAGAACAATATATAAAAGTCATCAAACTATTAATTACAAATGCAATCCTAAACAAATAGGAAGAGTAATAAATAGTAAGTGCTACACATTAAAAAAGAGTATCTAATACTTATATTTTTTGATACTTGTATTTTTGAATACTGAAAGGGTATCAATGAAAGTTATTGCCTTCACAAGTTGGCAGTTCAATTTCTTAGATAACTATTATATTTCAAAATTACCGAGATATTACAACTCTCATTTAACCCGGGAGGGGAAAAAGCATTTAGCAACAACTGCCATTCAAGTTCTTTTAATTCGAGGAGAATGGACTGTGGGCCCCCCCTAATACCAACTTTAACCAAATCAATGCCCATAAAAGAAAAACTGTGTCCAATGTGGTCTAAAATATGTTTTGAAAGTGCATTATCAGTTTTTTTGTTTTTTATGGCGTAATTGTGTTGGTAAACTCGGTCACGCATCTTTCGATCCGTTTTACCAACATAAAACGCAGCACAACAATTACATTGTGCTATATAAACAATAGATTTTGTTTCACACCCGATCCTGTGTTTAATGAAGTATTTCTGGTCTCTGACAACAAAGGAATTCCCTGTTTTTAGTAACTTGCACCAATTACAAAAACCACATGCAAAACAACCAGTTTGTCTCACTGAAGAGTTGCTAAGATCACTTGTCTGTAATAGTTCTTTTAAGTTTTTACCTCTCCTAAACACAAAATGGGGGAAAGACCCCAAAACATCCAAAAGATGAGCACTATTCACAATAAAGTGCCAGTTTTTCTTAATAATTGAACACATGCTGTCAATATGTTTGTTATGTGTAAGGATAAGGCTGGTCTTAAAATCTTGAGTTGTACTCCCAGTAACCAAGTCGTTGTTACAATTGTCATTTACAAGTAAATTGAGTTCAATACTGGATGTTGCCATTCCCTGGTTTTCAGTATTCGAAGGTTCGCATAGTTTAGTGTGTAGGAGAAGTGGTTTGTAAAACCCTGACATCCTTTTAAGTGATACCTCGTTGATTAAACTATCTAAGAGTTCACAGGGATAACCTCTACTCAAAAACATTTCTTTGAGGTTAGAACACTCTATTTCAAAGGCTGTGTCTGTGTTACACATACGTGTAGCTCTAACTAATTGACCCTTGACAATGGATTTTTTCTGTTTCCATGGGTGGTTACTAGAATAATGTAAGAAAGCATTACAATATGTGTGCTTTCTAAAAATACTTGAAAGTAACCGCTCATTGTCAAGGTCTTTGATGAGCTTCACGTCTAAATAATCAATCTCAGAAACAGAATAATGGTGGGTGAATGAAAGGAAGGGGCAAGAACTATTCATTTTTCCAATTAAATTAGAAACACATTCTTCGTCTCCTTGTATAAGAATAAAGACGTCATCTAAAAAGCGAGTATAAAATTTGCTAATCTCTTTAAACAGGTTGTCTTTAAACAAAAATGTCTTTTCCCAATAAGCGACCACTAAGTTGGATACGCTTCCCCCACATGGGGAGCCCATAGCTATACCTTTTTTTTGAAGGTAATAATTATTGTTAAAGATGAAAAAATTTGACGTTAAAATGATGTTTAATAGGATGGTAACAACGTCAATTTCATCTTTAGGGGCTCCTAGATCTAATAGCATCAATTCAACCCATTCAATAGCCTCACAGTGTGGTATGCAGGTGTATAACTCAACTACATCTATAGTTAGGAAATTATTTGAAGGGTCGAAAGGAATGTTATTGATGGACCTTAAAAAAGACCATGAGTCTTTACAGATCTGAGGTAACAACTTAAGGTATTTGTTTAATATGTAATCAACGACCTTAGCACAAGGGTAGGTGATACAACATCTCCCATCCACTAGAGCACGCATAGGAGGGTCCACCAAATTTTTGTGTATTTTGGGGATTCCAAACATAACTGGCACTCTAGGGAAGGAGATGTTAATAAAATCGAAGGTTTCGATATCAATCCTACCTTCAATGAATAAGTCCCTAAGATACCCTTTGATTCGCTTATATTCACCAGACATCTCATTAAGGGATGAAATTTCATACGCTGGTGTATTGAGTACTTTAAGCATCTTAACGTTATACTCATCTTTGTCAAAGATGACCAAACCCCCACCTTTATCGGGTTTAATCACCCTAATTGAGGCATTCCTAAGATTTTCCAAGCTGCTCTTTTGTTCATGTGAGATGTTGTTCCTAGTGTCAGACCATCTAATTTTCTCAAATAAGTGTCTGAGATCAATTTCACAGGCATATTCAAATGTCTGTAAAATAGGGTGAAGAGGGGGGTTGAAAGTACTCAGCATTTTAAAGGGGTGCTGGTCTATGCTGGAATCACCACTAAACAACACCTTAAGGTTTAACTTACGAGCAAAACATTTCAAGTCCATCAAAACTCTAGGCAGGCTAATTTTTTGATCAGGAACAAAAGATAGCCCGAAGGCCAACAGTTCAATTAAGTCTTGGTCAATGATGACTTCGGAGAAGTTGTAGATGGTAAAATCACCTTTCTGGTTTTTCAGGATGGCCGGTTTACCAGTTGGGAAAGCAACAAGTTCGTCTCTCAATTGTTCTACTTGTTTTTCCTCTGGTTTTTTCTCCATCCTAAAAAAGGCTTATTCTGATTTTTGTAATTGGGGGGATACCCATTTTTATTATAGTTTGATTTTATCCTATTACTTCTCCTCGGTTGTTGTGTTGATGGACCTTCATCGCCATCCTCATTTTCAAATTCGTTCTCTTCAAGTGGGGGAAGCACCTCTCTATCAGTGTTGCTACTAGTGAACCCGTCTTTATTCAAAGGCCCATTTAATTTCTTGACCAAATTAGGGAATGCCATATCAGAGGCATATGCCTGGCGATCTCTAGAAAGTTTTTTGGTTTTATTGATTTTTAATTTCACCAAAAGAGAGTCAATACTATCAAAAATCCTGTGATAGTCATATTTATAACGGGAAAAGTTGAGGTCAACTTTGATTTTATTATCAAGGGCATTAGTTTCAGATAGTAAGGCATCGATGTATTTTTCATAATGCTTGACCATAACACCCATTAAATCAAGTCCTTGTTGGTTTAAAACGCTGTTAAGTTCTTCAATAAACACAGGATCTGAAAATAAGCCTGAGGGAGTAAACGAACTCCTTAAACCTTTAGGCACAATATTTTCTCTTATACATTGTTTAAAATAGGAGACTTCTAATTGAAGTTTCCTAATTTTTAACATGTTACTGTCTAAAAGTTTTAAATGGGTGGCAATATTTTCATCAGAGTTACCTGAAGTACTAGCTCCCGTAGCCGGCAGTCCCGTTGAGCCAAACGCAAACACTTCAGTATTGTTTGCCCATTCACAAAATGAAGGAACGCCAATAAGCCCAGGGTCAGCACGATTATCACTCAAGGTAGTATTCCTGTTATAACCACCTGCGACCAAGTCGGTTCCGTTTTGACGGTGTAACACATCAACGTGGTTTGTTGCAGCAGGCATAATAGAACCACCAATTGGTTCAGCGGTGTTGGAAATTGAAGCAGGACTGGTGGTTCTCTGTCGTTGTCCAGGCTCAATCAAAACAGAGGGTCCGCTATCTAACCTCACCGCATTGTGGTTTGAACCAGAAGCAGCAGTGTTCCGTAAATTCAAGACACCGGTAGACTCCAGCCTGTCTAACCGTGTGTTAAAAGTATCGAGCCGTTGGGTGAGTAAAACCAACAGTTCACCAACATTAATGTCCTCACGAGCAGATGGAACATCCAGTAACGGAGTATTCTCAGTTCCAAACAATACCGGAGTCCTGGGGCTTGACATGTCGCTGACAAACAGACTGTTGAAAACACCGAATAAAACAACAAATGACCACAAAGCGAAGCAAGCCACAAAAGGACTCAGGCAGAAAAAATATAGTTGTAGTTAACGTATATTTAATAAGAACGTTTTCACTCCTCACATAGAAGAGCTTCTTCAGACAAAAGTAAAAAGCGCAAAAGCGCTACTTTTTAAAAAGGCAACAGCTGATAATTTTGATGTCACTTCCTTTTCAGCTAGTTGCTTACGGAACACTGGTATGTTTTAATACGTACAATAAGTTACATAAAGGTATAGCTATGGGCTCCCCATGTGGGGGAAGCGTATCCAACTTAGTGGTCGCTTATTGGGAAAAGACATTTTTGTTTAAAGACAACCTGTTTAAAGAGATTAGCAAATTTTATACTCGCTTTTTAGATGACGTCTTTATTCTTATACAAGGAGACGAAGAATGTGTTTCTAATTTAATTGGAAAAATGAATAGTTCTTGCCCCTTCCTTTCATTCACCCACCATTATTCTGTTTCTGAGATTGATTATTTAGACGTGAAGCTCATCAAAGACCTTGACAATGAGCGGTTACTTTCAGTATTTTTAGAAAGCACACATATTGTAATGCTTTCTTACATTATTCTAGTAACCACCCATGGAAACAGAAAAAATCCATTGTCAAGGGTCAATTAGTTAGAGCTACACGTATGTGTAACACAGACACAGCCTTTGAAATAGAGTGTTCTAACCTCAAAGAAATGTTTTTGAGTAGAGGTTATCCCTGTGAACTCTTAGATAGTTTAATCAACGAGGTATCACTTAAAAGGATGTCAGGGTTTTACAAACCACTTCTCCTACACACTAAACTATGCTAACCTTCGAATACTGAAAACCAGGGAATGGCAACATCCAGTATTGAACTCAATTTACTTGTAAATGACAATTGTAACAACGACTTGGTTACTGGGAGTACAACTCAAGATTTTAAGACCAGCCTTATCCTTACACATAACAAACATATTGACAGCATGTGTTCAATTATTAAGAAAAACTGGCACTTTATTGTGAATAGTGCTCATCTTTTGGATGTTTTGGGGTCTTTCCCCCATTTTGTGTTTAGGAGAGGTAAAAACTTAAAAGAACTATTACAGACAAGTGATCTTAGCAACTCTTCAGTGAGACAAACTGGTTGTTTTGCATGTGGTTTTTGTAATTGGTGCAAGTTACTAAAAACAGGGAATTCCTTTGTTGTCAGAGACCAGAAATACTTCATTAAACACAGGATCGGGTGTGAAACAAAATCTATTGTTTATATAGCACAATGTAATTGTTGTGCTGCGTTTTATGTTGGTAAAACGGATCGAAAGATGCGTGACCGAGTTTACCAACACAATTACGCCATAAAAAACAAAAAAACTGATAATGCACTTTCAAAACATATTTTAGACCACATTGGACACAGTTTTTCTTTTATGGGCATTGATTTGGTTAAAGTTGGTATTAGGGGGGGCCCACAGTCCATTCTCCTCGAATTAAAAGAACTTGAATGGCAGTTGTTGCTAAATGCTTTTTCCCCTCCCGGGTTAAATGAGAGTTGTAATATCTCGGTAATTTTGAAATATAATAGTTATCTAAGAAATTGAACTGCCAACTTGTGAAGGCAATAACTTTCATTGATACCCTTTCAGTATTCAAAATACAAGTATCAAAAAATATAAGTATTAGATACTCTTTTTTAATGTGTAGCACTTACTATTTATTACTCTTCCTATTTGTTTAGGATTGCATTTGTAATTAATAGTTTGATGACTTTTATATATTGTTCTTATATTATAAATTATTTTACTGTATATTTGGTGTTGTTACTGTGGGATGGCACTGTTGATAACAGACAGATTTATGTAACTTATTGTACGTATTAAAACATACCAGTGTTCCGTAAGCAACTAGCTGAAAAGGAAGTGACATCAAAATTATCAGCTGTTGCCTTTTTAAAAAGTAGCGCTTTTGCGCTTTTTACTTTTGTCTGAAGAAGCTCTTCTATGTGAGGAGTGAAAACGTTCTTATTAAATATACGTTAACTACAACTATATTTTTTCTGCCTGAGTCCTTTTGTGGCTTGCTTCGCTTTGTGGGCATTTGTTGTTTTATTCGGTGTTTTCAACATTTTAAGGAATGGTTACTAACCTGTTGTATGTTATTTACCATCTCTAATACATATTTCTTATCAAGAGATTCATCAATGGTTAGTTTTTTAGTTAACTGATCAAGCATAAACTCTTGGTATTGTATCATGTGAAATTGACAGTTTAAAGCTCTAGCTGAGAGAGTAGCTGAAGTGTAAACCTTTTTACCCCATCTGTCTAGTGACCTTGCTTCCCTTTCAGAAGGAATAGAGTTTTTAGCTATGGTCGCGGCTACTGCCTTGGGACCCTGGGATATAGATTCGGGGTCTGCAAGAGGGGCCTTGTAAAGGTGGTGATGAGTATCTGGCACCCTGTAAAATCTGTCTGGTTTGGCAGGGGCTGGGGGCAGTGAATCTGGAGCAGAGCAGACATCATTGAAAGCATCATCTACCACAGAGAGAACAGGAGGTATAGCTAAGGGCCTGTGCTGTGGAAGGCGTAGAAAGGTTCTAAGTCTTTTTCTGGAATCTGAAAAATCTTGTTGTTGCCATTGGAAATGCTCTCGCATGGCATGTAAGGTTTCCCCAAATGAGAATTCTTCTGGAGGAGAAGCAGCTGGAATAGATTCTTCAGCATCAGAATCTTCAAAATTGGAGAAAGGGGCCTCTGGCTGGTCAGTTATGTCTGATTCATCAGCTGAATCATCGGAGGACACTGGCTCAGGGGGCTCTGCCCTAGGTCTCTTCTCTGGGGGCTGAGAGGCCCTGTCTGGGTGAGATTGAGATCCTCTAATTAATGTAATTAAATCTTCTGCCAAAGTAAGCATTTGATTACTAGAAGAGGGCCTGGTAGAGGGAGGTTTAACAGGCACTTTTTTAGAAGTCTTGGCTGCTTTAGCCCTGGCGAAGGCCTTAATGGACATGGCTGCTGGAGGCCTAGCAGCACCACGTGCTGGGGTAGAGACATCCAAGGGAATGGTGTCTGATAAGTCATTGGTAGTCGATAAAACTTCTGAGGTTGGTTCAATAGCAGGGGCCTCAGCTGTAGAGATAGATTCAGCTGTACTTTGATCAGTTTTCTCGGTTTCAGCCGAAACCGAGACACTCGCGGTTTGTTTAAGCATGGTTTCGGCCGAAACCGCGGACCGCGAGTGTCGGTCTTTATCTTTGCGTTTTGGCAGAAAGTGTAGTCGGAGGATCCGACGACATAATGTACGCAAAATCAGTACCGAAAAACTGTTCTGCAAACTCCGACCGACGCCTAAGCGTTCGTCGGTTGAAGGAAGCACAGGCCGAACAGGCTGCTACGTCGTGGGCTGGGCCTAAACAAGGCAGACAGTAAGAGTGGAAATCCTTATGAGGTATTTGTTTCCCACAGGTTAAACAATTATTAACTTTTTCTGACATCGGCTGAGGCAAGAAAGAGTCCCCAACGGGGTACTTAGCTTTAGAAGTCTTCAAAGTAGTATTCGGTAGAAATAATCTCTGGATCCGACCGACCGGCACTTGCGAACAGCTTCTGCTTCGGGCGCCACGCGGCAAGAAAGACTGGGAAAATGGCGTCGGCTGATGCTTTTATACCCGAAGACCAACAGAGATGACGTCGGGTGAAGTGCGACATCAGCCGAAGCCGGACCCGGACTTTGGAATCCGGCCGACTGAAGGGCTGCCTGACGACAGGACAACCCAGCTGTAATGACTGCAGATGCATCCATGAAGGACATCTTGAGAGATATCCATATAAGCCAGCCTTTGTGTGAACAAAGTTTAGGTGTTTTAGCCAATGACAGCAGGTGAAGTAAAGTGAAATGTGATATTGACTACTGAGATTCTGACCCTAGTGTTATGCTTAGGCAGATATTAGACTATCACAATGTAGTTGAAATTAAGCCATCACATTGTGTAAAGGTTTGTACCGTGCAGTGCAGTTTGCAAAAGCTGTCTGAAAATTGCTCATTTCTGGATACAGTTAATTGTACAGAAAGGACAGTGATGCAAAGCATAGCTGAACACTGTATGCAATGGTCCAGACCAGTCCTGGTTAATTTCTTTATCACTATAAGATGTTCGTTGTTTGCTTTCATGGTTGCTTTGTACAAGGTCAGAGACGGAGTTTATTTTATTTTTATAAAAGAAAATTGTACTTTAGTTTTATCCAAGTTCAGATGTTAGCATAAATAAAATCATTTTGTTCTGGTTATATTTTGTTATTTAACATTAGTGTAGAAGCAGTTAAGTTTGTTGTTATAAAAGAAAATTGTACTTTAGTTTTACACAAGTTCAAAGTTTGATACAAGTTCAAATGTTAATATAAATAAAACTATACTGTTCTCGTTATATTTTGTGTTTAATATTTTGTCTGTTCTTCAATTCGCATTTTTAAAAGTTGGTATCCCACAACTGGATGGAGTGGGTGGGTTTATATAATTATGTATGCAAATTGAATGTTAATCAGTGTACAGACTTTTGGCCAGTTGTACCTACTTTTCATGGGCATCTGTCCAGATTTTTGATTATTCCAGGTTGAGAGGTATGTTCTGATGCTATGCTTACACTACTGCGACGAGGGGATATCACCAAATTACAACAATCCATCATGCCTTCCAAAAATGTTCAATTATTGTTTTTCAAAACAAATTTCATACACTGTAATGTTAAATATAACACTTCACAGAAGTAAGGAATCACTGTGGCAAAAACTGTATTTGTAAGCAATTATGGTACAACAGAATGCTAAAAACATTAAAGCTGGTGTTCTTGTTTAGATTTTCTCCATATACAGTTATGTTACAGCAACACATCTCACTACATGCATACTGTTTCAACTACAGAAAGAATCTACTGGGGTGTGGCCAAGATTGTGAGCAGTTAACAGCAATGTTTTTTTTTAGCTCTGCTTCATTTTAACATCGCTGACAAGATTTTTACTAAAAAAATAAAAACTCAAACAGAATGTTTCAAAACTTGATGGATTTATAGATGAACATCTGCTGAAAGATTTACTATAAAAACAAGTTTGAAATTCTTTACATTTCTAGTTTTCTTGACAGGAAAAAAATCAAGAAAGTACAGTTGTGTGTACTTACCATAAATGTAGATGTTCGAGTGTATTCACTGTTGCAGTCATTACATTTGGGTAATCTGCTGGCAGGTTGCCCTCAGTTGGCCTGAATTCCAAAGTCTTGGGTCCTGCGTCGGTTGCTGTCTTCTCTTCCATGACGTCAGGTCGTCAGGGGGTATAAAACATGCAGCCGACGCCATTTTCTTTAGTTTTTATTGCCCCCGATGTCAGGTGCCCCCAAAAAGGTAGCAATATTATATAAATATATATACATGCATCAATATAAACTTTACCTTCAACTACAAACAAATACACCACATAGGTTGTAGAAGATAGAGAAGGAAAGACAAACTTTAGAATGACAGGGGGATGGCGGGAGGGTAACCTGGACTGCAACAGTTAATACACTCTAACATCTACATTTATGGTAAGTGTACACAACTGTACTATGTTCTTCATGTTTCACTGTTGCAGTCATTACATTTGGGTAGAATCCCAAAGCTATGGTTGGGAGGCTGGAGCTAAACAGCATTAGGTGCGGCTATAAGGCCCTCCAGCACTGCAGTGGCAAAGCCTGTCCTGGACAGAGTAAAGAGGCAAATGGTAATGCCTTGTAAAGGTGTGAACAGAACTCCAAGTAGCAGCCTCTAGAATGTCTTTGGTTGGTACTCCCTTGAGAAAGGCTGCTGAAGTAGCTGCAGCTCTGGTGGAATGAGACCTAATGCCCTTGGGCACAGGTTTACCATGGTGTAAGTAGCAGAAACGGATGCAATGGCTTATCCACTTTGAAATTGTCTGCTTTGAAATAGCCTTTCCTTCTGATCCTGCAGCATATGACACCTGTAATTGCTCAGTTTTTCTTAGAGCTTTAGTCCTGCTCAAGTAGAATCTTAGCTGTCTGCGTATGTCCAAGGAATGCAGAATTCTTTCCCCTTTGTTCTGCGTATTTGGATAAAAAGTTGGCAGATGAATTGTTTGGTTAAGAGCCACACTGGAAACCACCTTAGGCATAAAAGTAGGATTTGTCCTCAGAGACACCCTGTCTGGGTAAAATATGATAAAAGGCTCTAAGGCCACGAGGGCCTGTAACTCTGAAACTCTTCTTGCTTAAGTAATTGCTAATAGCAGAGTTGTCTTCCATGATAAGAACTTTATATCAGCGGTAGCTGCTGGTTCAAATGGAGGCAGGGTGAGCTTTTCCAACACATAATTGAGCTCCTATGCAGGTAATGGTGATCTTCTAGGAGGCCTTAAATTTTTGGCTCCTCTAAGATACTGCTTTATTAAAGGATGAGAAAAGATTGGTGGCTCTGTATTGTAATGTGCTGAAATGGCAGAGGCATGGATTTTGATTGATGAGAAAGATAGGCCTTTGTCAAGCATCTCAGTCAAGTATTGTAATATCTGAGGAATATGTGGTTCTGCTGTATCAGTTCCTTGTGCTTGATTCCAAGCAAAGAATCTCTTCCATTTGTCAGCATAAAAATTTTCTAGTACTAGGCCTTCTGGCTTCCAAAATGACATCCATCACAGCTTTACTGAGAAGTGTTGTTTGTATGACTACATGATTAGTTAAAACAAAGTGCGAACTGAAAAACCAATGAGAGCGGTACAAACCAGGTTTAATTTAGCGATAAAACAAATAAATAACACACTTTCGGTAAAGACTGTGCTTCACCTTCATCAGAATGCAAAATACAAAATAAAAAGTCACACATCTTTTAAAAATATCTCCAGAAAACAGTTAGGAACGTCACTTCCGAAGAAGGCGTGTTAAGTACCTGGCGTTCACAAAACAAAGGTATAAATATTTTATATAATAAAGGAACACTTGCTAAAACATGTCCAAAAGTCAATAACTCCTTTTCAAATATATAAAATGAATAAAATAGACAAATCTTCAACAGCCCAAGGCTATTAAGTAGCCCTGCATATTGACAACTTACTAAATCCAGCAGCAAAGACATTCAATAACAGTTTAAGTAAACCCCATTGTCGAAAAACTAGGAAAAGCCTTTAAGTAAGTTATTAACAGTTTTTATCTTAGAAGAGTCTTTTATCTTACTTGTGTGCAGAGAGCTTGATGTATTACCATCATCAAAAACATTAATTTAGTCAATTAAGGACGCTTACCATCTATTTTTCATCTATATCTAGAAATTCAATATAATGTGTTAAGTAATAAATGTTAAATAATGTTTAAAGTTTAAATTCAAGTATGTCACGTGTATTGAATATTTTAATATTTTAAATACGTGACATGCTTGTAAAAAATATATGTATTTATTGGTGAAATAGTAAAAAATTGGTAAATATTAATGAGTATTAAAAAATAATTAGTTAGTGCATTTAAATTATTAAGTGAATAAATGTGTATTTCTAAACCTATAAGTAATGAAATTTTGAATGCTATGATGTTCTTGTTATATTAAATGAAGTGTGTGTATCTCTTATTGTCTTTTAAGGGCTAGCAATTTAAGAATACATTTGATAGATATATGTTCATTAAGACCAGGGTATGCGCTTGCGGTGGTACTAATTTGCCACATTAACTCATCTATCTCCAAGGTTAACTGCCATGGGCCACCTCTTGGGTCATTTGTTCTTTGGTGTAAAATGACACATTTAAAATTGTGGTTAGGGTGCTCAAGTATGTGCTTTGCTAAAGCGTTATTCATATCCTTTTCACCAATAGCATACCTCTATGCTCATAAATTCTTTGCTTGATTTTTCTCTCAGTTTTGCCTATATAGAAGGCCTTGCATTGTTCGCATAGTGCTGCGTAAACAACTCCTTTACACTCACAATTATATCTTTTATTTATTTTGTATACCTCGTCATTAATGACTACTTCTTTTGTTACTAAAATTGATGTGCATTGTGGGCAAGCACCGCATACGTACATGCCATTTGATGAGATAAATTGTGGTTTCATCTTTTTTTCTAAAAGAACTTTCAAATTATACTTTCTTCTATAAATAACTTTGAGTTGTGACCCTAACTTGTTATTCAATACTGGGTCTTCGGAGATGATTCTCCAATTCTTATTCATAATACCTCTAATGTATTTATAGTCACTGGAAAAAGTGCATAAAAAACTGCTTTTGTAGGTGTCATTTGTAAAAGAATGAATTTCTACATGTTGTTCGTCCAGTAGGGTGATGTCGATGGATCGCTCACTTAATAAGGGTATAAAGTGTCCTGAAAGTCTTTTGGACCTAACCTCATCCCTAATACTAGCTACTAATTTAAAAGGATACCCTCTGTTTATAAACATATTCTCCAAATTCTCACATTCGTATTCAAAATCTGAGAATGTTGTAATCATTCTTGCTGCTCTGACCATTTGGCCTTTAACTGCTTTTTTCTGGTGGAAAGTGTGGCAACTACTAAAATGCAAGAAAGCATTGGAGTATGTGGGTTTCCTATAAATCTTGCTAATGTACTTCGAGTTTTGTCCGTCTTTAATAAGTAGGATGTCGAGAAAGTTAATACTATCCTTCTTCTATGTTAAAAGTAAATTGCAAAAAATCGGTGAGCTCCGTAATACTTGTAATAAAAGAAGGGACTAGGGCTTTTGGTCCCTTCCAAATCAAAAACATGTCATCCTGGTATCTGTTGTACCAGGAGACATGTTCTTTAAACATTGGGTGGGGGAAAAGTAGGGTGTTTTCCCATGTAAAAAAACAACAAGAGCCAGCAAGTAGTGACTTAAAAAATTTGTATTCAAAGATACATAACAGTAAAAAAACAAACCGGTTTCGGCTGGAAAAATAACACAGCCTTCCTCAGTGTATAAATTCCATTCAAAAAACATGCTGTTTAAATACTAAAAGAACAAAACCCATTGGTTGAATACTCATAAATATTCATTTAATCCAGGGGAAAACAGACTACCAAGTTTTATGATCCACTTTTTTTCTTTACCATTCAATATATTATGCCACCCAGTTTTATTTGTACGATTGCCATGTACCATATCTACAATAATGAACATGAATTGGGCTGTGGGATGAACTAACTGATGTTTGTATAAAGCATTGGTCAACTTTTTATGTTTAATGTTACTAATATGTTCAGAAATACGTGATCTGATAGGACGAGAGGTCTGCCCTACATAGAATATAAAATACTCTACATTTTGTCTTAATCAATGTGACTTAACAGATTCAAACAAAGGGGTTATAATGCTGGCAACATATCAGTTGCCAAACATCAGGTTAATGGTATGCAGAGATTTGATTTACTCCAATATAAGGACCATTCAGATACATTACCTCAACCACTTAGATTTACTACTACCTATGGTCGTAATACCAATTGTCTTCTGGAGAGTGTTCGTAGACACTGGAACATTTTACAGTGTGACCAAGAGGTTGCCAATATCATTCCAGATAGATGTATTTTTTCATATAGGAATGGTAGAAATCTCAAATCATATTTCAATCATTACAAGCACAGTGATAATAAAAACCCTGTATTTAAACAGACCACTATATCAGGGGACATTTTGCATGGATGCTTTCCTTGTGGCCACTGCACCAACTGTAAATGCATCACTACATCCAAAGATTTTTCTAGTAGGAACTGTTCCCAGGTCTTTGAACTTAGCTTTTTCGCTAATTGCAGTAGCGATTGGGTGATTTACTTGGCTACATGTAACTGTGGAGCATTCTATGTAGGGCAGACCTCTCGTCCTATCAGATCACGTATTTCTGAACATATTAGTAACATTAAACATAAAAAGTTGACCAATGCTTTATACAAACATCAGTTAGTTCATCCCACAGCCCAATTCATGTTCATTATTGTAGATATGGTACATGGCAATCGTACAAATAAAACTGGGTGGCATAATATATTGAATGGTAAAGAAAAAAAGTGGATCATAAAGCTTGGTAGTCTGTTTTCCCCTGGATTAAATGAATATTTATGAGTATTCAACCAATGGGTTTTGTTCTTTTAGTATTTAAACAGCATGTTTTTTGAATGGAATTTATACACTGAGGAAGGCTGTGTTATTTTTCCAGCCGAAACCGGTTTGTTTTTTTGCTGTTATGTATCTTTGAATACAAATTTTTTAAGTCACTACTTGCTGGCTCTTGTTGTTTTTTTGTATGTTTCCAGTTTTTCGAGCCGTGCAACAGCTCTCGTGCAGGGGGACTTTATTTAGTGTTTTCCCATGTGCCATGATGGCATTCGCAAAGCTCCCGCCACATGGGGAGCCCATAGCAACGCCAGATTTTTGCAAATACAGATCTCCTTCAAACATCATAAAGTTATTGGACAATACTACTTCAAGTAATGTTTCAGTCAAGTAAATAGTGTTGTCAGTAACCTTTTTGGAAATCAAATAATCTCTAATCCATTCCATACCTAAATGTTGGGGGATGACAGTGTAGAGGTCCTTGACATCTATGGTTAAAAAATGTGCTTCGGCGTGATATTCTACATTGTTAATGTTATGTAAGAAGCTCCATGAATCTTTGCAAATTTGAGATTCGGATTCTATAAGGGGCTTCAATAAGCTGTCTACTTGTTTGGCACATGCATATGTCACCGAACCTCTCCCATCAACTATTGGTCTAAATGGTGGATTACTGATGGATTTATGTAATTTAGGAACCGCAAAAAGTGCTGGAACTCTAGGTGCTATCATCAATAAATATTGGTACAAGTCTAGGTCTATATATGCTTCTAAAAAGAGATCTTCAAGTACGTTCTTAATTCTCCTATAGGCTGTGTTGAGCTCATTAACTGATGCTTTTGTATAAACATCTGTGTTCAGATGTCTACGCATGGCTTTAACGTATGCCTCCTGGTCCATTAGAACTAACCCACCACCCTTATCTGGTTTCATTGCACGTATTTGACATATTTGCAAAAGATTAATTATTTCATATTCTGATGTTTTAGTGTTAGTATTGTTGTCAAACTGACTGTCACTAATTCTTTGCAAATCCCTAAGGTTCATTTCACACATTCTTTCGAATAACCCAAGAGTGGGGTGCAGTGCAGGGTGAAATACACTAGAAACTCTTCTAGAATTAACTAAAGATGTGCTGTTACCTATTAGAACATCTAAGTTCAGTTTGCGGACAAACAATTTTAAATCTATAGTTTTAACTAGGTCCATCTTTTTGCTGGGAACAAAGGAAAGGCCTTTTGAAAAAAATTCGACCCATTCTTGTTTAATGTCCAATTCTGTGAAGTTATAAACACTAAAATCGCCCCCTGTGCTTTTAAATATTAAGGGATAAACATTTGGCGTTGTTCCACTGATTATCTCCTCCTCTGTCTCCTCCTGTTCTTGGGTGGAAATTGTCTCTTGTTCGGTTGATGGTTGTTCTGAGGACCATTGGGGTTCCTGTGAAAACCCTGAGTTGACCCGTCGGTATTATTATTGTAGTTGTTATTAGAACTACCCTGTTGGTTGTTGTTATTAACCATGTTGTTGTTTCTATTGTTTTTATTACTGTTTAGGTCTTTCGCTACGCCTCAGTTGTTGTATTTGTGGCTCATCGAAGGTGAGGTCATTGCTAGTTTCATTATCTGTTGGTTCTGAATTGTTTTCATCAAGAAGACTAATAGGTTGATTAGAAACGTTAAAAATTCTAGGATGGAAAACTGGAGGCCTAGGATATGCCTTGTTGTTACTGTAATCAGAAACATCCCGCGCTATTTTTTTCTTTTTGTTTGTTAGCAACTTTGTAATGGTTGCATCTATACTTGAAAAAATGCGGGCATATTCGTATTTATACCTTGGAAATTCTTCATGCGTTTTAATGATATGTTCCAAGATTTCCAAATCAGCCTTCAAGTCCCCAATCTCGGTTTTATAATAGTTAATCAGCCCATTCAGAAATTCTAAACCCTGCCTGTCGAACATTTTCAACAGTTCTTGGTTGTAGGGCTACTTAATAGCTTTGGGCTGTTGAAGATTTGCCTATTTTATTCATTTTATATATTTGAAAAGGAGTTATTGACTTTTGGACATGTTTTAGCAAGTGTTCCTTTATTATATACAATATTTATACCTTTGTTTTGTGAACGCCAGGTACTTAAACACTCCTTCTACGGAAGTGACGTTCCTAATTGTTTTCTGGCGATATTTTTAAAAGATGTGTGACTTTTTATTTTGTATTCTGATGAAGGTGAAGCACAGTCTTTACCGAAAGCGTGTTATTTGTTTTATCGCTAAATTAAACCTGGTTTCTACCGCTCTCATTGGTTTTTCAGTTCGCACTTTATTTTAACTAGTTTGCCGTGATTTTTTTTTTTTTTTTTTTTTTTTTTGTGGTTTGTGACTACATGATTAGCCATGCTGCCAGGTTCAGAGTCTGTAGTTGATTGTGCAGGATCTGATTGCTTTGCTGGGACAGGAGCTGTGGTCTTTGAGTCAAGGTCCAAGCTGGGTATTGAGACAAGTTCCTTAGGATTGGGTACCAGTATTGGCGGGGCCAGTCCGGGGCAATTGATATCATCTTTGGCTTCTCTTGTCTGACTTTTAGTCGGACCTTGGGTAGAAGAGGCAGAGAAGGAAAGGCATAAACTGGTAGGTTTTTCCAACTGAAGGATAGGGCGTCCACTTTCCATGCTTGCCTGTGATAAGTCCTTGTGCAGAAACTTTTCAATTGATAATTTTGAGGAGAGGCAAATAGATCTATGTCTGGGCTCCCCCATTTCTCTGTTATCATGCTGAAGACTTGTGGATTTAGTTTCCATTCGTGAGGATCCATAATGTTTCTGCTTAAATCATCTGCCAGAGTGTTTTGTTTTCCTGGCAAGAATTGAGCTTGAAGATGTACTTGGTAGGTCAAAGCTGTGTCCCACAGTGCCATGGCTAATCTGCAAAGGGGGTAAGAGTATGTGCCCCCTTGCTTGTTTATATACCACATGACTTTTGTGTTGTCCGTCTTTATCAGTAGTTGTCCTGGATGAGGTAAGTCCTTGAAGGCTGTTAGGGCATTTTGAACAGCTAGCATCTCCTTCTGGTTGATATGTAGATGCATTTGTTTTGGTGCCCATATGCCCTGAATGCATCTTCCTGCCATGTAGAAAGGACTTTTGAAGGTTTACCGAAATGCCCAAACTCTGGGCAAGAGTTAGAGCATAATCCCTGGCAACACACAGTTGATGCCTGCTGGAGGCGGTGAGGAGCCAGTCGTCCAGGTATGGAAAGACCTGAATGCCCTGGAGTCTCAGGTGGGCTGCAACCACTGCCATGACCTTGGTGAACACCCTGGGGGCTGAGGTGAGGCCGAACGGAAGAACCCTGAATTGATAATGACTGGCTCCCAGCTGGAAGCGGAGAAACCTCCTGGATCGCCTGTCCATCAAAATGTGGTAGTACGCATCTTTGAGGTCTATGGAGCACATCCAGTCGTTCTCCCGAAGTAGAGGGAGAAATGACTGAAGAGTGACCATCCAGAATTTCTCTCTGGAAATGAACAGGTTCAGGGAAGAGAGATCTAGAATTGGTCTCAAGTCCCCCGTCTTTTTTGGCACCAAAAAGAACCTGGAATAATAGCCCAATCCGAACTGGTCTGTGGGGACGCGCTGGATGACTCTTTTTTTCTAGCAGCTTCGAAATCTCTGAAGCTGCCACCTCCCTTTGATTGGGTGGGACGTCGGGGAGGCATTTCATGGGGTGGGGAAGATTTAGGAATGGAATGGAATAACCTCTGGTTATGATTTGCAAATGCCCCCCGACTGCCTCCAGAGAAGGACAGCTGGGTAAGCCCTCAGGAGTGTTGCGTGGGCCTGTCCGAGAACGGTTCTCTAGACCTGAAGTTACTTGGCCCTCCTCTGCCTCTGGGCCGGTGTCCACCTTGTCCTCCTCTGCCTCTGAAGGACGAGGGGTCCGAAGATGGACAGGACTGCTGAGACTTCTGAAACCACATCTTCTTTTGTCCCCTTCTGATTCCTCGAAAAGGATCGTTGGGGATTAGAGAAGCGGACTCCAATGGCAGACATCATTGGACCAGCGTCTCGCGTACGGTCTTGCCAAAGAGCAAAGAACAGTCAAAGGGCGCATTCGTGAAGGACGCCTTAAAGGGTTCTGCGAAATCGCAAAGGTGGAGCCAGGCGTGATGCCGCAACACGACCCCCGCTCCGCTAGCTCTAGCAGCTCCCTCTGTAGCATGGGAGAGTAGCCGCATAGACGTGTTTGAGTTAGACTTCGGAGTGGCCATAGGAGTCGAGAAAGCCTTTGTATCCTCGACAGTCAGACTCCAGGGGAGCTGCAGCGTATTCCTTTATTAGGTCTCGCTGTAGCCTGATAATGTGCGCCATGTAGTTCAGCGCCCTTACAGAGAAGGTGGCTGAAGCAAACATCCGCTTCCCAATGCGGTCCAACGCCCAAGATTCCTTATCTGGAGGGTGGACAGAGGAACTCTCCTGCACGAGTTCCTTCTTCGTGGCAGCCGCCACCAACATGGCATCGACAAGTGAACCCTTAGACCAGGCCTGCTTATCAGAGGTAGGGCTAAGAATTTTGTCTGGCCGTCTTGGAATGGGCTCCACGGTGTCGGGGTCCTTCCACGCCCTGGTAGTAATTAAGTCTACCAGGGGGTCAGCCGGTGGGGACACCCAGGAGGTAGATGGGCCTGCCTCAAACGCCTCCAGACACATGGACTCATCAGAGGATGGTTTTTGGGCAGATCACCCCCCCTCTAATTCACAACATTTCCATGATGTCTCCAAAGGAGACATCCTCAGGGGGTGACCTTGGGGAACCTTCCCCTTCATCCAAATCCGTGTCTGTCGTGAGGGACTCAGGGGAGTCCAGGTGCCTCCTTTTACACTTCCGTTTGTGAGGGACCTCCTCGATGGGACTATCTGAGGAGGGCTCACCTACGGGGTCCTGTTCCTCTAAGGGAACTAACTGGAGGGTTTGAGCAGGCTGTCCCAGTGGTCGGATGATGGAGGATAGACCCAAATGCATAGGGGGAGCAGAAGGATCCGATGCCCGGACCGGCGATCTGGAAGGCCTCGACAAAACCCTCTCCACTACCTCAAAAGCCAAAGGCGAGCCGCTTTCCCCAGGCTCCGAAAGAAGTCTCCTCGGCTCCGAAGCAGGGATCGGTGTTGGAGCCGAAGCGGTCAGATCCGAGAGGGAAGTGTGCTCTGACATGAAGGGTGCCAAAGACACACCAAGCCCTATGGATCCGACGCTCGGCTCTTGGCCCCGAGAGCTAGGATCTGACATGCTTGAGGGTACAGTCGGCATCGAAGCTACCGGAACTATCGGCGCCGACAAATCCCCGGCTCCGAAAGGGCCTGGATCCGATGACTCCAAAACACGAAAACGGGTTGGAGGAGGAGTGATCGGGTCAAAAAGGGGGACAAGCACTCCCCCCGGAGGGGGGGGGGGAGGCAGGAGCACCCCCATCTGCATCTAAGTCTGCAGAAATCAACGCATCATCCGATCCATGTCCGCATCGGTCAGGCTTCTTGCAGACCTAGAAGATGTTGTCGAGGTGGGCCGGGAAGGCCGCCTCGACAACCTCGAGGGAGACCGGTACTCCTCCTCTGGCTCTGGTGAAAAACGAGGCAAACGGAGCCGAGAGGGAGAGGATCCGGAGGCCCTCATAGAGGGACTAGTAACTTTAGATGGTGGGGCTGAGGGATGAGCCTCAGCCCGCCTCTTATGACTTTTATGTTTGTCCCTATCCTTCTCCTTATGCCTCTTCTCTCTCGAAGAGGCAGGCGAGTCCCCTGAACTCTGCACAGCAGAGGGAGGTTGAGTCCCAGGCAGAGTCGGAGGACCTAAAGGCACGGGGGCTGCAGTAGCAGCCTGTGCCTTAGAGGGAGAGGAAGAAGTGTCCTGCGGTAACAAGACCGTCAGGATCAACTTGTTCTTCCTATCCCTGATGGCCCGGGGGTTAAACGCTGCACATATCTGGCAGCTAATAGATAAGTGGGCCACCCCCAGACACAAAACACACTGAGTGTGGCCATCAGCCGGGGAATGCTTATGGCCACACTCAGTGTACTTAGAAAAGATGGCTTTGAGCCCTTCAGCCATCACACTAACACACCCACACACTAAGGGGAGGAACAAAAGCAACGTATAAAAACTAAAAATTACCACAAAAAAATAAAACTAAGGCTATCACTCGACGAATAGGAGCTAAACCACTCACACACTAACAAAAATTAAACTTTTTTTCCCTAATTTTTGACAAAGATTCACTGAAAAGATCTCACCCAAGCCTAAGGAGCTCTTCACTAGAAGCTTCTTTCAGCCGCGGCAAACTCGATCTGAGGAAAGGGAGCATGTCGCAGGGGATTATGGGTGAAGGGGAGGAGCCAGGAGCTCGGATCTTTTAGCTAGTAAAGCTGCCGGCTTGGATCCGAGGTCGGATCCAATACCCACAGGTTGCAGAGCAAATTAAGTAACTACTTCAGATCTATATTTAGAACCCATTTGTCCTGGGTGATCATGTGCCAGTTTTGTGAAAAAAAGTGCTAGCTTTCCCCCCAAAGGGGTTGCCAAAAGATAAGTGCTTGGTGCTGGAAGCGGAATGTCATTGAGACGGTTTCCTGTATGGCTGTGATTTTTCCTCTCCGCTCTTGGAGGTAGAAGCACCCCATTGTTTAGGCCTGTATGAGCCTTGGGGCTGTGATCTGCCTCTGGGGCATCTGTATCTGCTGCTTTGTGGTCTGACACTAGAAAGGACCAATTTTTTGTAGGCCAGTTCCTGCAAAATCTGGGAGGCTGTACCTGCAAGAAATCCTTGACTGTTTGCATATATTTAGTCTTGTCCTCCATTTTCTTCAACACCTCTTCTGCTTTAGCACCAAACAGAGTATCATGCTGTAAAGGAGCGTCTAATAGTTTTGCTTTAACATGATCCGGCAAATTTTGTTCTTTTAACCAAGCATGTCTCCTAATGACAGAACCTGTAACAGCGGCCCTGCAGGAGGCCTCAAGAGAATCAAAACCACATTGCAAAGTATGCTTTCCAACTTGTTCAGCTGCATGCAATAAATCCTGCATTTCTTTATTTTATTTATTTTTATTTATTTAACATTTGTTGACCGGGAAAGTCTGACTAGGTTCCACAGAGCCTGTTTTCAGCGGAGGCCCGGGGAGAAATGCTCCAGATTGTCTGGAGATTTATTGTCTGCACATTCTGCATTTGCTGGCATTTTCTGTTCAAGCAAGGATATAAGATATTGCTGATA
>NC_056735.1:274986117-275176117 GCF_019279795.1 Protopterus annectens | reverse complement strand
TTTGCATCAGCAAAAGAACACCATCCCCACTGTGAAACATGGCAGTGGCAGTATCATGCTTTGGGGCTGCTTTTCTTCAGCTGGAACTGGGGCATTAGTCAAGGTGGAAAGAATTATGAACAGTTCCAAATACCAGTCACTTTTGGCTCAAAACCTTCAGCCGTCTACTAGAAAGCTGAAGATGAAGAGGAATTTCACCTTTCAACATGACAATGGCCCCAAGCATACATCAAAATCAACAAAAGAATGGCTTCACCAAAAGAAAATTAAAGTTTTGTAATGGCCCAGCCAAAGCCCAGACCAAAATCCAATAGAAAATCTGTTGGGTGACCTGAAGAGGGCTGTGCACAAGAGATGCCCTCATAGTCTGACAGATTTGGAGTTCCTTTGCAAGAAAAAGTGGGTAAATCTTGACAAGTCAAGATATGCCATGCTGATAGACTCCTACCCAAGAAGACTGAATGCTGTAATTAAATCAAAAGGTGCTTCAACGAAGTATTAGTTTAAGGGTGTGCACAGTTATGCAACCAGATGATTGTAGTTTTTTATTTTTTATATTTTTTCCCCCAACAGGTTTGTTTTTCAATTGAATTGTACAAGTTACAGATCACATTAAAGGTGGGAAAAGTTTTGAAATTATTTACTGTGGTCTCATTTTTTTAAATCACAAACGCCTGGCATTGTAATAGGGCTGTGTAAACTTTTTATATCCGCCGTATATATGGGACTCCTGAATTTGATCGATACAACAAAAAGTTTACAGCTGCTTCATCATCCAAAGATGGTTGATAGGTGTGCTAGATCAACAATCCTCAAATGGGGAAATGTTCCCTTTTTCTGGGGATTGTGTTATCCTGGACTCAGTATATACAATTAGCAGTGAGTGGAGGGGTGCAGGGGGGCCTTGCCCCCCCACAAAAATTATGCCATTTGTTTTTTGTTTTTCTTTTGTTGTTGCTGTTTTTATGCAGCAAGGAGTTTCCTCGAGTATTCTCAGCTGACTGTCGATGTTTGCATTGTTGACCTTTGTGACTAACATTCTTCTGTGTCGACCAAGATAATTAACCCCATAAATACACATACAGTCACATTTCTTTGTCAAACTGTTGAGTTCAAGCCTTATCCTAGTTTCCCCACTCTTATGGAAATTGATATATTTTGCATTTAAAATGTATAAGCTCTAAATGTAGATTTCACACCTTGTAAAATATTGAGAAAAAATGTTCAGGAATGATAATTTTTCAGTGAGAGTAGTGTTGATATTCTACTTATTTTTTTTTTCTTAAAATAGGTATGCAGTACTTAGGTACTGTTAATTTGATTTTGAACAGTTCTAAAAGGTCTATCCATGGTGATGTGAAGACTGCCTGTGGATTGTTATTGCTGATTTACTGCTGTGTGGAAGGATTGACTGGAAAGAACATTGCCGCTATTGTTATTTCGAGAAACAAAAAAAAGTTTTGGATTTTGCATCGTTGCGAGGTACTGTAATCTGCTTTAGTGCTCTCCCTATACTTGTTTTCGTTTATCAGTTCTAAAAGTTAATTTTTAATGTTAAAAGAATCTAAACTGTTTAGTTTTTGAGAACAGGAATTTTAGATAAACCTTCATTTTACAAAATAAACATATCTTGGATTTTTATTTCTGTGCCTGTCACCATAATTTCTGGGATTTGCTGCTTCATTCTAATAGTTAGCTTAAAATTTGGCTTTAGGTGGAGGTACTGAAGGAAAGAGTCACTGAGATTTAACAGTTTTATAAATTTTTGAAATGATAAAATATTTAATTTTAAAAAGATACTTATCTTTAACAATTTAACGTCATTGCTAGGTAAATAGGAAGGACTAGGTGGTTACATTTAACTTTCTCTTTAATGAGGTTACGCCAAATTTTTAGCCAAAAGGGTTGCCACTTGATTTTTCGTGTGCTGCAATTTATGATTTTTATAAGCCTGGTTGAATTAATTATTAAATAATATAGTCAAAAATTTGTGTGTGCTAAATCAGCATGTCTTCTATTAGCAACTAGTTTCTCGTTATTAAAAAATTTAATACATACTTCTAGGAAGTTTGAAAATATAAAACTGAACAGTGTAGGAAATAAATTTGACTTAATAATGGCTACTCTTTCTAGCATTGAAAGGTTTAGTTTCACCCACCTAGATAAGTCTTTTAGAATGGCTGCCCAGCATTTTACAATGTTTGAATATGATTTATGATTATAATCTTGACTACATGTCAATCCTAGGTATTTTAAGGATGAATTCAGCTTGGCAAGCTAAGAACTTGGTTATATTCAACTGGACGTATAAGAGAATTTAAGTACCTTTTTATGCACTTTTTCTTTTAAAAAATACAGTATTTAAATTGATTTAAACTGTGCATGAAGGAGTGTTGAAGGAATTTTTAACTGGTTATTCTGCTCTTTAAAACTTCAGCTTGGCAAGCTAAGAACTTGGTTATATTCAACTGGACGTATAAGAGAATTTAAGTACCTTTTTATGCACTTTTTCTTTTAAAAATACAGTATTTAAATTGATTTAAACTGTGTATGAAGGAGTGTTGAAGGAATTTTTAACTGGTTATTCTGCTCTTCAGTAACTTGAACTAAAAGCTAGTGTTGGCTGAATTTTGTTATTTGCTAGTAATTACAGGTGTGGGGGTAGCCACATTCAGTGATTTCCTGTCCTTGCATATTTAAACTGGTGCATGTGAAATAATTCCTGCTTTAAAACTTCAGCTTGGCAAGCTAAGAACTTGGTTATATTCAACTGGACGTATAAGAGAATTTAAGTACCTTTTTATGCACTTTTTCTTTTAAAAATACAGTATTTAAATTGATTTAAACTGTGTATGAAGGAGTGTTGAAGGAATTTTTAACTGGTTATTCTGCTCTTCAGTAACTTGAACTAAAAGCTAGTGTTGGCTGAATTTTGTTATTTGCTAGTAATTACAGGTGTGGGGTAGCCACATTCAGTGATTTCCTGTCCTTGCATATTTAAACTGGTGCATGTGAAATAATTCCTGCTTTAAAACTTCAGCTTGGCAAGCTAAGAACTTGGTTATATTCAACTGGACGATAAGAGAATTTAAGTACCTTTTATGCACTTTTCTTTTAAAAATACAGTATTTAAATTGATTTAAACTGTGTATGAAGGAGTGTTGAAGGAATTTTTAACTGGTTATTCTGCTCTTCAGTAACTTGAACTAAAAGCTAGTGTTGGCTGAATTTTGTTATTTGCTAGTAATTACAGGTGTGGGGTAGCCACATTCAGTGATTTCCTGTCCTTGCATATTTAAACTGGTGCATGTGAAATAATTCCTGCTTTAAAACTTCAGCTTGGCAAGCTAAGAACTTGGTTATATTCAACTGGACGTATAAGAGAATTTAAGTACCTTTTATGCACTTTTCTTTTAAAAATACAGTATTTAAATTGATTTAAACTGTGTATGAAGGAGTGTTGAAGGAATTTTTAACTGGTTATTCTGCTCTTCAGTAACTTGAACTAAAAGCTAGTGTTGGCTGAATTTTGTTATTTGCTAGTAATTACAGGTGTGGGGGTAGCCACATTCAGTGATTTCCTGTCCTTGCATATTTAAACTGGTGCATGTGAAATAATTCCTGCTTTAAAACTTCAGCTTGGCAAGCTAAGAACTTGGTTATATTCAACTGGACGTATAAGAGAATTTAAGTACCTTTTTATGCACTTTTTCTTTTAAAAAATACAGTATTTAAATTGATTTAAACTGTGTATGAAGGAGTGTTGAAGGAATATTTAACTGAAGTTATTCTGCTCTTCAGTTATTCCCACCCACCCGCCCTGTTTTTGTTTTTGTTTTTGTTTTGGTGTTAATCTTAGTGGCATTGAAACTGCCCGCCCCTCAGCCTGCCTCTGGGCCCATCTCATTTGCTCACTCAACTGAGTGCAGTGAGATCATATTCTGATTTCAGGCACTCCTACTGTGTACAAAGAGAGCATCTGGGAAATAGAAAAAAAAAAAATTAAGCTTATTTCCTGCCTTTCTTGTTAAGTGGTACAGACTGTTTGTAGGCTTCTGGGCCCCCAGGCCCTTCTGTGTTTGGGGGAAGCCTTCTAGCTTGTTTTTTTTTTTTCTTGTAACTGGCCGGTTTTCTAGTTTCAGCGCTCGAGTCTGTTTCTTTGATCTCAGCACTTGTTCAGAAAAAAAAAAAAAAAAAAAAAAAAATTTCATCTGCTTTTACTGTACTTGTGTTTTTACCTACTTCTTTTTACTTTTGCATCATCTTAAAATACTCAATTGTATTTATTACTGCTTGGTGTAACTCATTCTAAGCCTTTTGGTTTAAACACTTGGGCTTCGGACCAGTTAGTTGTTTTGCACTGAGAGGTTTGTGGTCTGCACTGTTGTGGCAGAACAGGTAGCTTACATCCTACTAGGTTGAGAACTGCTGATTGAGGGCTCAGTGTCTGTTATTCTAAAAGTGTATTAATTCTGGTTTAAGCACTTGGGCTTTCAAGCCAGTTATTTTACATTAAGAGGGTTCGTGGTCTGCACTCTTGTGGGAGGAGAGGCTGGACTCTGCCCTTCTGAGCTGGGAATTTCTGGTTAAAGGCTTATAGTGCATGCATATCTGAACTGTTTCTTACTGAAGTTGGTGCGCCTTGTTTGCTGTGGCATAGACTGGATTCGGGCCTGCTGGATCTAGCTTTGTTTGTGTAACTTGAGCACTAATCCAGACATTCTCTAAAGTATTCAATGGTATTTATTACTGCTTGGTTGTAACTTGATTAAAGTGTAGCTATCATTCAAGTCTTTTGGATTAAGCACTTGGGCTTCAGACCAGTTGTTTTACATTAGGAAGGTTTGTGGCAAGCACTGTGGTGGCAGGACAGGTAGCTTTCATCCTTCTAAGTTGGGAACTGCTGATTGAGAGCCCAGTGTCCAAGTGTATTAGTTCTGGTTTAGGCACTTGGGCTTCAGGCCAGTTATTTTACATTAAGAAGGTTCGTGGACTGCACTCTTGTGGGAGAAGAGGCTGGACTCTGCCCTTCTGAGCTGAGAATTTTCTGGTTAAAGGTTTATAGTGCCTGAATATTTGAACTGTATCTTACTGAAATTGGTTCACCTTGTTTGCTCTAGCATAGACTAGATCCAGGCCTACTGAATCTAGCTTTGTTTATATACTTGTTGTTTGTTTGCTTGTTATTTCCTGGAAGCTAATTCACCTAATACGCAACTTCTCAGCTTCTGTGGATGACTAGTGATATTATCATTGCTAAATGTAGTTATTTTCTTGTTTCACATGAAAGAAAGTTACTGTTTGTAGTTTTTGCATTTAGTTACTTGTATCACATTGCACTCAAGTTACCTGGCACTTGCTCACTAAAGCAATTATATAAGTCAGCACTAAAAATTAAAAGCACTACACCCTCACTCCCCACTGGCCCTTGTTTTCAATTAAGGATTTCCCAATATTATTCTAGCATGTCCAAAGGTCAGTTGTCAATCTCCTCTCCGGTCCAGCTGGTGAATCTGGGAATCTTGAGGCAATGTTATAACTGCCTCATGTACACAGACAACCCTCTCCTCCTCCCACATAACACAAATACTTGCGAGAGATGCAGCTATTTAGCCAAACTGGAGGCTGAGCTCTCTCAACTCAGGACTGGCAAGACCAGACAGGAGGAGAAGGCAACTACACACACCACAAAACCAGCCTCACATAATGCTATCACTCCACTGAATCAAACACATAAACACACAAAGACATACTCGGAGGCTCTGAGTAAAATTTACCTAAACAGCAGAGGCCTCCAAAGCAGACACCCAAACAACTGCTACCTCAAGACACCCCACAAGCAACACATAAACCACAAAAGCAGTGTGCAAAGCAGTCACAGCCCTTAAGGCCAAATACAACACCAAACATACTTGTCATAGGTGACTCCATAGTCAGACACACTGACGTCCCACTCACCAGGCTGAACAAGGAGAGGGTCACAGTAAGCTGCCTATCGGGCGCTAGAATCCGCCACATAACACAAGCACTCGGGTCACTCCACAGCAAGTACAAATATGACACAGTCATTGTCCATGCTGGTGTGAACGACCTGAGACGTACCTCCCTGGACTGCATGAAAAGAGACATAGAGGAGCTCTCTGATTATGTAGCCCAGGCAGGTATGACCCTAACCCTGAGCAGTATCCTTCCTTCCTTCAAGAATGATGCCACAATATAGAGACAAGATGATCAGCTTTAACAATTGGCTTAATGTCTGGTGTCATTCAAAGGGGATCCAGTGTCTGTCTGCCTGGGATGACATGCTTGACAAGCCACACTGCTTCACAAGGGACGGCTTGCACCTGTCACCCCTGGGATTCCGGATATTGGCTAAGGCTCTTGCCACCCCCATAGTGCCTTTTTTAGGCAAGGCTCAAATTCTAAACCTACCACCCTAGAAAACAAAAATGGGAAGAAATTGAGGGTAATGCTGCTCAATGCCAGAAGTCTAAATCTCAAAATGCACGCACTCGAGGCCCTTCTCAGTATGGAGAACATCGATGTCTGTGCTGTAACTGAAACCTGGTTCAAGGCTCCTGAGAGCACCCGGCACTATTAGGTTTTACCTCATATCATGCGTTCCGCCCCAAAACCCGGACCACTCCACAAAAGGAGGGTGTATCCATATTCATAAAGGATACTCACACCTCCAGGTTGGTGGCAACGCATGAAGCTTCGAAACCATCCAGGTGCAACTAACAATAGGCAAAACTGCTCTACAAATTGTAGCATGCTACAGGCCACCCTCTCAAACTCAGGAACCCCACACAGCCTTCCTGAAGACACTGGAGGGTATAAATGTATCTCCAAACACCATCATATTGGGTGACTTCAACTACCCGAATATAGACTGGGAACATTACTCAAGCCCTAACTTTCTAGCCCAACGGTTCCTGGAGTTCATAAATTCAAATGCCATGGAACAGCTAGTCACTGTTCCCACGAGAGGAGAAAATATACTAGATCTCATTGTCACAAACATGGGGACAAAATGCTCCACACCGAAGTATATCCCTCATTGGTGAGATCTGATCATAAACTAATCTCACTGGAAATCCACATCCCGCCCCACCCCAAACAAAAAGACCATAGTGAAGAACTTCTAAAGCAAACTTCACACTACTCAAGACTGGTGTGGTATCCTTCAAGGCCCCTGAGTCAGAGGAAACCACAACCCAAGCTGGAAGCCCTTACAAATGCCTTCTATGAACACCTCCAGGACTGCATGGATCAGGCAATCCCAAATAAAACCAAGACTCTTTCCACAAAGGGCAAACGTCCAGTCTGGTGGACCCCAGCCATTAACAAACTTTACAATAAGAGGAGAAAGCTATTACATGATAGAACAAAATCCATAAAAGGGAAGTCACCCCTGATCATTATTAGTAAAAAATACGAGCACTCATAAAATCAACTAAGGCCAATTTTGAGAGAAAAATTGCCATGGATTCAAAGGACAATCATAAGGCCTTTTTCAGCTATGTTAGGAACCTGGGTGGAAACTCACAGATATGCTCAGAATTAGTCCAAAATGATACAAAAATCACTGAACCCACAGACATTGCCAACATACTGGCAGACAGGTTCAGTGCAAACTTCACCCCTCTCCCCTAAAGGAGAGATAACTATCCCAGCCGAGTGTAGCCTCCCGGACATCTCAAATGCGCAGGTGAAAGCTGCTCTCTAAAGCTAAAAACACAGCATCAATGGGACCGGATGGTGTCCCCGGCTGTGTGCTACACGAGCTAAATGAGGAATTAAACCCGCACATAAGGCAGCTGTTTAATCTCAGCCTTACCACAGGATACGTGCCCAAGGAGTGGCGACGGCAACTGTGGTCCCACTCCACAAAGGTGGCCTCACGGACCCTGGTAATTACCGCCCCATAAGCTTAACAAGTCTAGTCTGCAAAGCTATGGAGAGGATCACAATGGAGCTCATAAACAAAGATATAGGGACTTGCAGACATTGGACCCGACCCAGTTTGGCTTTGTCAAGGGAAGATCATGCCTTTTGAACTTGGTCGACTTCTTGAAATAGTCACCAAGGCCATTGATGAGGGAAAGGCAGTCCATACAGCCTACCTTGACCTTGCAAAGGCTTTCGACACAATACCCCACTCGGGTATTGTAGAAAAACTTACCAGCTTAAATGTAAACCCATATGTCACAAGATGGGTTGCAAACTGGCTTCAGGACAGAACCCACAGGGTTAGAGTTGCTGGCGCTGTGTCAGACTCCAAGCCGGTCACAAGTGGTGTCCCACAGGGCTCGGTCCTTGGCCCCTATTGTTTGGCATCTACTTCTCAGAAGTACAGGCCAACATGGGAGGACTTTGGCTGACAAAGTTTGCAGATGACTGCAAACTGGGCGCCATAGTGGAAAGTGCATCGGACACTGATATCCTTCAGAAGGGACTCACGGAAACAGATAGCTGGTGCCAGAGCCATGGCCTGAAGTTAAACGCCAAAAATGTATAGTCATACCCTTCGGGAAAAACAAGGTAACCCCAAGCTACCATATAGGTGGCAATCCACTAAGCACAGAAGAGGTTATCAGGGACCTGGGGACCCAGGTTGACAGTGGCCTTTCTTTTGACACTCACATTGCTGAAGTGGTTAGAAAGACCTTCTACATTGCCCACCTGATCATGAAGGGATTCACATCCAGATCTAGTGAGGTCATTGTTCCCTGTACTCTTCACTTATCAGACCAATGATCGAGTACAATGCCCCATTCGGGATGTATCTCACCCGACATCTGCAGCAATTGGAGAGACCCCAAAAGTTCCTCACCAAAAGGATAAAGGGACTCCAAAATCTGTCATATGCTGCCAGATTGAAGAAACTCCAGCTCTATTCAGTCGCATACCGTCTGCTCAGAGGTGACATGTGCCTGACATACAAGGCCATGTCCAACCCGGAATTAATGGACATGCTCCACCTCAAAAAATCCAAATCCACCAAAACCACTAGAGCAAGCGACTTAAACCTTAGCACGGATATAAATAGGACGTGCTGGAGGGATAGATTTATCACTCAGAGACTCCCTATGCTGTGGAATAAAATCCCGGTCCATGTGAGGCAGAGCACCTCGCTGACGCTGTTCAAGAGAAATCTAGACCTGTGGATGGGAGATCGTAGGTTTACCCCGGGAATCATCTCTGGGTCACTGCTGGACAGAGGCACAACAAACTAATGGGCACAGTATTTTTTCATATAAGGGGTGGCGTAAGCCACAATAATTTGGGCTAGGCTTATAAATGCCTTAGGGCAGATAGCCTAGTATAAACCTATGAACCTATGAACCTATGAATTGATTTTAATTCCATCTAATATAGAAATATTGATAATGTTGTAATTCTGACTTAGATGAAAACAACAGTTTTGTGTTAATTTTATTTATCATTTGAGAATGCCCAGAAAGATCGACAATTTATAATTTTAGGAATATCTAGGGTTAGGTAATAAGAAAATATTTATATCATCAAATACTGTAACAGGAATTTAGTGTTAGCTATCATGGGAATATGCTAATGAAAACTTCTGTAAATGTGATAGGTATAAGGGCTTGATGCACAAATGAAATGGGTAGTTTGAAAGTCAACAACCTGATGGGCACCTTGTTTAATGTGGGATGTCATAAAGGTAGCAAAAAAAAAATTAGGATGGATGCTGGAAAGCCAAATTTAATTAAAACCTTTATTAGAAATGAAATACTTATTCTACCAAAGGCCTAGTACCAGATTTGGGTTTTGAAGGTTTTCTAATGTTAACATATGATCACTTATCTGCCTTAATTTTGTTAAATACTATATTCGGTATCCTACAGACTTGCTAAGGGGTGACGTGTGTCTAGCATACAAGACATCCACTGACCAAACAGTGAAGGAACTACAGAACACTAGCAAGTCAAATGGCATCAAGAGCACTCGGTCTTGGGATCTAAACACTCTACTGCAACATCACCAGAATGGTTTGGAATGACAAGTACGTCTCACAGAAGATACCTCTGATCTGGAACAGATTCCCCATCCATGTAAAACAAAGCTCATCTCTGTCCATACTCGTGTACTACTAATGGACAGAGGTAGCTCCTAAATGTTTTATCCCTCATATGGGGCCCTTCAAATTATCTGTGATATGATCCCAAGTGTATCACTAAGAATAATATACACCTATTGACCATGGCAAGGGTAAGGCCAAACACTAAACAGAATAGGCTAATTCAAGCACTAAATGGTAAATTAGCGAGGCTTAAAATGGCCCCTAAAGGCAGCTAGCTTAGTGCTTACCTATGAACCCAGACAGGAAAGGGGAAATGACAGACAACATTGCTCTTTTTAATCTGTTGGCCATGAGTGATGCTAAGATTTTAATATAATTATTAATTAGGGAGCTGTGTCGATAATTTGATGGGTCAAAAGGATTGTGCTTTGGTTTTAACATTAAAATAGTTATAGAACCATTTAAGTATGTCTAAAAATTCATTTGAGAGGACTTCTTTAAATATTTTCAGTAAAATAAATGGCAGTGGTTTTTAACAATGTTTGTAGAATTCTGATGTGAATCCATCAGACCCTCAACGAGCATAAAAAACTTGAGCAAAATGTACTTAAGTTTTACATGTTACTGAAGAGTAACTGAATTATTTTCACTGAAGAGAATTAAACATAGTGTTTAGATCATTACTGCCAGCTCAGAAGTATTACATATAATGACACAAGAACCTACAGATGTTCGTGTTACTGACCTGACAGACAGCGTTAAAGAATATGAATTTGACAAGTTGCATGATTTAGGAAATTATAAAATAAACGGTAGGCTACTAAGGGAAACCGATAGAACTTTTTGATCTCATTTATCTCCTCAGAACCAACAGTACAATTGACACAGATCAAACTTTTACCACAATTTTAACAATACCTACTGGAATGTTAGGTAGTTAACCTAAAGCATTGCCTGCCTTTGGAGCAAACTCCACCTGCACAGAAGAGTAAGAAACTGATACAAGTGGGAGAGGAAGCTGTAAATTCACACTCTGTGCAGGCAGGAAGAGTCTGCTTCTTAGGGATAGGAGGCTGCAAATTCATACCTTGTGTATGCAGAAAAAGAGTCTGCTTATTAGGGTGCATGAAGACATTCATTACTATTAGCAGATACGGCCAAGCTTCTTGAAGGTCACTCAAGCCATAAATTTAGTGTCTGTTAGTATCTACCTATGAACTTATCAAAGCCATGAATGCTTGCACACCAATTACTAGTACCCGGCTAATTAAGCAAGGAAAGGGATGCATATAGTCAAATGTGCATCAAAGAATGGGAAAGAGAGAAATAGTCAGGACATATAGCAACAGTAATGGATTAAAAAAGAAAGGCATATGACAATTCAAAGTGAGAACCAAACAAATGCTCATGGAATTTTAATTCACATTTTTGCATGATGCATAGTTGCAACCAAGAGAAGCACTATCCCGCACTTTATCTATTCTATAGAATCTGTACAAGAGAAGTGTATTCAAAAGAATGTGAATGTTAAACAGAAATATGAAAATGAGCTGTACCCACAAGCAGCACTGGTTGTAGGATGAAAAAGAAAAATTTTATGAAATCTGTTAATTCTTTGGAGGCACACTAAGCACTAGGACAAAAATGCAAGTCAGTCTGCTGGCAAGAAATGTTGTGAATTAATAGGATAAATGTTGAATTTAAACTAGACACTCGCATAGGCTGCAATATTTTGACTGAAAATACTTTCAAAGCACTGGGGCTAGAAATTACTGAACAGAGTTGTGTGCACATTAACATCTTTCAGTCACTGGCAGGAGCCATTAGGTCTAAATCTGTTAACATATGAGCAGAAAAAAGTACGTTTTTCACACTAACACAAAGAAATCAATTCTAATATTTTGTATTGCTTAGCCTGTAAGAACCTAGACACTGTAAAATTAATTCAGTGTAACATAGTCACACATATGTTGCAAACACTAGACAAAGCCATAGCAATGACATCTTGCATGGCTATGCTGATCTATTTATAGGCTTAGAGGCATGCCAGAAGAATATCGTGGGTTCATCATAACGAGTTACCAGATATGCAGACCTGAAGTCAACTGAGGGGCCTAGCCCAGTTTCCCAATTGTCCCAAACCACTTTGGTTAAGTGGCGTGCTCAAGGTCACACAGCAGATAAATAAAGGCTGAGGGGAACCAATCTCTATACTATAGGAAGCGGCTTAACAGCTTATAGCCTTAAACCTACCTATTAACCGCCAGACAGTTATATGCAAATAAAATATGATATTATGCCTAAAATACAAGCCCCAAGAAAAGTACCAGTAGGCCTGAGGAATAAAACAAAGCAGGAACTAAAGGCAATGGATATTAGGCGTCACTAAAACAACTAGGGCCAAAAAATGTCAAAAAATGTGAGCAGTACTGTCAATATCATAATGAGCGTATTTGCAGTCTATAATTACTTTACTAAAATGCAAGGGTCTATAAAGACAGGATTATCCGGTACTAACAGTAGAGGAAAATGTATTTAAGAATGCCAAATGATCTTTTTTTTTCGATATTACATGTAAACCATGTTTTTTGGCAGATAAGACCAGATGAAGAAAGATTCAAGTTGTGTATGTTTTATGACATCAAAAATGTATTGATTCCTAAGACTTCCTTTTGATATATCATAGGGATCACAGATGTTCCAAACAGCTGCAGCACAGGCAATAGAAAGCTTTATATAATAATAATTGCAATCTTGTCATCTATCAGTGTAGGGGTTCATGGGAGAGTACAAGGCTATCTGCCCTGAAGGGCCATTTTAAGTCTGGCTTACAAACTAAGGTCAGAATCATACCCTGTACCTTGTGTCTATGAGGTGAAGCACCTACCCATCATGCCATCTCCCCATAGGGGCGAGGGCAATAAGACCAAGACAAGAAACTGATACAGCTGCTAAACAGATTAAAACAACATAATTCCATGTAACAGCAAACGTAAAATAGGAGTGACAAGTCTGAAACACATGTTATATTCTAACTTCAAGGGAACTTAATGCTTGCTACAGAAAAAGTGGCAGCAACTATGTAAATGCCAAAAGCAAAAGCGAAGCAGGCATTATACATTCTTCTAAAAAACAGTATAGCATTTCGCACAGTTTGTACTTGATGTATCCTAAGATAACCATGCTTCTTAGATACAAGAGCAGGATGTAGAATGAAAACAGACCTCTGGACAGGAAAAGGGTTTTGAAATGCTCAAGAAAATAGTTGCAGCTACACTAATATTAAAATACTGTGGTATTAAAAAAAATCCACACTGGCAAAAGCCCAACAGAAACTATTATCAAATGTATTCAAAATCCAGAGTAAGCACATTTGTCAACTAAATATGACTTCATTAGACTTTGTTAAACACTTTGCAATCAATGAATACATCCTTAAAAAAAATATGATGTCATAAAAACAATCATTACAAAACATAAATATTTCACTAATACCATTAAACAATTTCTAATACACAATTATTTTCTCCTAATCTGCTTTTTAAACAGATTTCCATTGCATCAGGTCTAACTCGGCACTTGCAGTCATTTACATTCAAAAGATTATCTGCATCACCTAATCTTATTTCAGGATCAGTGGCACTGATAAAAATAAATCTTTTAAAATTCTTCCACTTCATTATAAGTACTGATAATCCATTTTTATTACCTCCCAATTTTATGGTATGACAAGAAAATTCTACCCTTAAGCTTTTTAGTACTATATTCTATATAAAATGTTTGACAGGCAAAATGTTCAGCTACACAAACCACATTGATCTTTTCACAATTACGAAACTTTACAGCCAAACAGCTCCTATCAGTATAGATGCAAAAAAGGAGGGACTACTGGAAATAAATTTACCCTAGTTACACTTATTACATGCATAAGTTTGCATGATTTCCACACTAAAATCTTAGCTGCCTTCTTTATTTTTTTCCATAATCAACTTAAGAGTCCTATTCCTTTTATTTATAAAAAAAGGTTCTTCATTCACTACACATTTAACTGGACTACATGCATGCTAAATACTCTAGACACCGAAAAGCACTGATGAAACTTAAGAAATTAAAAGTTTTATTTAACTAAAATATCATTTTTGAATAGTTCAAAAAAGAAAGTTACAGCTTTATTGGAAAGTTGGATTACTCTGGTCTCTGTCTAGACATGGGAGCACTAGGACTGGTGTATTTGACAGCTTCTGAGTGATGGCAATAAACTTGAGCTTCTCCATTACCATACCTTCTGCTTCTGCTGCATCCTCCAGATCAAGTATGCCAACATTGACATTAAGGAGAAAAGAAAGAAACATGACAGTACACTGACAAGCACCTCAAGATGAGAAGGTTTGGTGGGGAAAGATGGATAGGTTCTTCCAGTGTCCAGCCAGATACCAGAGAAAAATAATGTCCAGTAAGTAAATAACTTGTATTGGTCTCACTTCTGTCGGCAAATCCTGATATTTTATGACTTTGTATCTCTCTGTACGCAAGACACAGTAGTCACTGAGTGTGGTGATTTCAGTGATCAATGCTATTTTTGTCTTCTTTTCATGGACCACTACATCCAATTTTCTGTGATGCTTTGTGGCTCATGTTTCCAGTGTTTTTCAGACACCTCAATACCATAATGTTTGCACAATTCCCAGTGCAACAGTCTTGCCATGTTATTATCCTTTAAGTGTACAGTCCTTCTGCCATTAGTATGTCACAACCAGCAACGAGGTGTGTAACTGTTTACCAATTCAGTTTTATAAAACCTACATTTGTCCGTTTCTCCCACATGTTCAATGGACTTTGTAAACCAACGTGTACGTAGCCCACTATCTTGGGCTGCCAATACTAACCTTTCATCTCTTGGTTTGAATTTGCCGCCTCTCCTTAACCATTCCTGTGTTCGTTCCTGATCAATATGAGGTTCTTCTAGACGTTTTCTATACTTGCAACTATATTTATGCATTTTCCACATTTCATGCCTTCTCATCTGGTCCTTCACCTTATATTCTTTCCTTTGCTTTTTGGCACATTCAGTTGCTGCCTGGTTTTAAAGGAAAACTCCGGACTCAAGCACATATAAACTCAACTGCAAGTTTTCTTTTATCCCTGTAAAATCAGGCTAGCCACGTGCAGTTAACATAATGCAGTAAAAAACTTTTCGTTTCTACTTTTCACCACTTCCCTAGCGTAGGGCAGATAAGCCCATCCCCCGTTCTGTTGTATCGCATCCGTTCAGGTGGAATTTGTCTCCACCTTCGTGACGTACCTTCGACATATGCATATCAGTAGTTCTCTCTCCTGATGTCCCGCCCACATTCTGACATAGGCATTATGGAGTTTTGGCCGCAAATCAGTGCAAAACTTGTTGCGGAACTCTCTAACGACTACTGTTTCTGTCAGGAGTAAAAACTGTTTCGGAAATACTTCCTCCGGTGAAACTGCAACCCAAGTGTTTACAAATGGACAAGCTTCTATTACTGATTTGGTAAGTACATTGACAAATCAGCCCATGGTGTTCTTTCCCAAATGCATAATGAAAATGTTTTCACTTTTTCGCCGTTTCCAAATGCATAAATGTACACAGTAATGGTCCCCAAACACCCTGATCCAGTAAGTGTGTGTGCGTCTAAGTGCATTACTGTTTCTGCCTGTTTGTGTATGAGTGAATGTATGCATGAAATGCAGAATTTGTGTGCGTCTGTGAAAGCGACATAGAAAAACACGGAGTGAGGTGATCGATAGCAGCAGCAGCTAAGAGGTATGCTTACCTCCTCACTGTGCCTCTCAAACCTGTCCAGACACTCGATCACGACTGAGCCACAAATAAAGGGGTCGGGCGGTCCAGCTACTGAAATAAGGCAAGTTGTTAATGCATCTTAAGGGTGCCAGCAAGAGGAACATCATTTGTTTTCTTTATTACTTCCAATACATGATGGAGCAGGGGGGTGTAAAGCTAACTGTAATAAGCCGATCGCTTACAGTGTAGCGATCGGCTTATTACTGTGTTGTCCGTTTATTTATTTTTTTTTACCCTTTTTGTGTTTGAAAGCAGAATGTGTGTATGACAGAGTTAGTGATCAGTCTGTGTGTGTGTAGAAAAGTCTCTGTATGCGTGAATGACAGAGTGAGCAATGCATGAGAGAATGTCTGAGCGTGAGAGCAGGATGTGTGGATGTAGCAAAGGCTTTGTATGCGTGTGTGTGATAGTGGGCGATGCTTGAGATACTCAACAGTGCATGTGTGAAAGCAGAATGTCTCGTGTGTGTCTGTGTGTGAATGCTGAACAGACTGTGCTTGTGAGTGTATGACAGAGAACGTTGCGGATGCATGTGAAAATTGCTGTCTGAAAGCAGGGTGTGTGTATGTGTGTATCAGAGATGGGGGGTGTGTGAAATGCAGCTGGCCACCAGTTCAGTGTGTCATACGAGGATTCCCTTTTTTTTTTTTTATAATAATATAATGCCGTTCAGTGTATGAGCACTATACTTAAGCTCCAGCAAGCTGTTATGATATGAAGTGCCAGATCCCACATATTTGTTACTGAAGAGGCCTCATTTGAAGCAAGTTGCACAGTTGTGGAAGCTGCATCTCCTTATGTACAAAGGTTAGGAACATTCTAAAGAACAGCTGATATAAGTCACACATACAAGGGAAGTCTATGGAAACTCTGTACCTTTAAGGGGGCAGAAATGCAGGAGAGAAAAGAAACTTTTAAATATATTAGCTGTGCACATAATATTTACAAGTAGTAAAGACATTTAAGGATAAAAGGGAATGACATTGAATTAGAATGGGATTTTAAGGACCAACATTAGAAAGTGTTTCATGCATGTGTAAGATACACAAGCAACAAAAACTGACAGCAGGTAGCAGAGTGAATGATTTAGTAGCCAATAAGGCAAACCAAAAAGAATTTATCTATAGAAAAAATAAGGCAAAGAAGTGGAACTGTACAGGAGTTTGCAGTATGTGAAGAAAATGAGAAACCATTTAGACCTAGCTATGATTGTTTGACATCAGAGAACTGGGACAAGTCATTTAAATTATTGAATAAATCTGAACTTATAAAACTCAAGCTTTCGACATTAACAAAACCCATGGCTGTATATTTCTGGCTTCTAGAAACACAGTCCCCAGCACAGGGCCATAAGTAAACAGACACAATTAATTCTGTAAGTGTAGGATTCCAAAAAGCAATTTGCATCTTTCAGTGCCAGTTCCTCTCAGCCTGGAGAATTTGTGGTTTTGTGAGCCTGCTGCCTTGTATAGTATTAATTTGTAAAATCTGTGTTTAATTCTAAGTGTTACATGTCTTCTCAAGTGTCAGGTTTTGGACATTTTTCAGAAATGAGTTGCATTAGATATCATTAACTGTGCAGAGTGAATTATTCTTAATTTATTCAATTAAACTGCTGCAGGGATGTAAATAAAATACTTAACTTAAAACTTAAAATAAAGTTGTGGCAAGGGAGAAATGTTCCTGTGTTTAAAAAAATTCAGTGAACTGGTATACAGTATACAGATTGTGAATGTTTTAAAATGCATTCTTTTTTTTTTTTTTTTTTTTTTTTGCTTATTAGTGTTAACCTTAAAATAAATTTAATGTGCCACTGCAACTAAGAGCAGCAGGCTCTTGATGAGTGGGTGTGGTGCTGCATCATAGCCATACCTGTCAGGTTCTTAGAACAATAAATCTGGGGACCATGCCATAAATAATGGGGGACTAAACTTAAAAATGTGCTAGAACAACAGAATTTGTATTACCAAGAATTTTCTCAAGGGTAGGCAGTCAGAAACTTAAATGGTTGTCCTTATTTTTGGACTTCGACCTTCAGTGAATTCCTTCTACAATTCGTATGGGATTACATGTATTGCTAACCTAGCTCACTACATTTTGAGACTCTTTCTATAGCATCCATTGCTCCTACTGCTGTTGGAATAGTCTGTGTATCTTTCATCCACATTGCTCCTGTTTATACCTGCAAAAACTGGTATTTTATAACTTTGAGCCTCTTTGTAAGCAAGATACTGTAGTCACTGGGTGTAGAGATTTCAATGATCAATGCTGCTTTTGTCTTCTCTTCAAGGACACTACATCTAGCTGTCTATCATCTATTTTTTTAACTGTTAGTAATGGGTGATGCAATACCATGTTGTCGTCTTCTTCTTTCAGCTTTTCCCGGTTAGGGGTCACCACAGCAGATCACCTGTCCGCTCATGATTTTCACAGTGAGTTGCCAGCCAAACGCCCAACCTTACACAGAAGGCACATACATGACACACTCACACCTAGGGCCAATTTAGACTGTCCAATCCACCTACATTTTTTTTTTTACTTTGGGATGTGGGAGGAAACAGGAGCACCCAGAGGAAACCCACATGACCGCACGGTGGACATGCAGAATCCACACAGAAGGCATCCCAGCCGAGGATCTAACCGGAGAACCTCTTGCTGTGAGGCATTAATGCTAACCGCTTCACCACAGTGGCCACCCATACCATATACCATGCCATACCAATACACAATACCATGTACACATCATTATTTTCTGTGCTGCTTTGTGGATAATATTTATTTTCTTTTTTTTCACCAACTTCAATACCATCATGTTTGCATAAAACCCCAGTGCAACAGTCTTGCCGCGTTATTATGCTTTTCCGTATACAGTCCTCCTGCATTTACGTTCATAGGTAGGTACTTGGCTATTGGCCCTAGGGCCTATATAAGCCTAGCCAAACGGTACCCTGGCTTTTTTAGTTACTTTTCTCATTTAGTGTCCTTCTAAACATTAAAGCACATAGCTCACTTTACATCTTTACAGTCCACCCACAAGTTTAACAAAGTCAACAACTCCTCCCTTTTTCGGACACTTTCTTGCAAAGCCATATTTCATGAATGTGATTGATACTTAATAATCACACATTTATTTACTATGTTTCAGTGTTGCTGGTCTTGTTTCTATCTTCATCTACCAACACAAGATTCTAATTCAAGTACGCAGTACTTCTGATTCTGACATACAACTCCTATGCTTTTGTCTGTCTCTCAAGCATTTTCCTTTGGAACACTGAAAGAGGTTTCACTCACAAAGTCTCTATAAACTTTACTGTCAGAAGAATGAGATGCAGTGTACCCTTCTGCTTGCTGGCTCACTTTCTTTAGATAAACTTTTGTATTTCCTCCTTAACCTGTTCCGCACTGAAAAATGTGTTTGATCCTCCAGGAAAAAATATGCTGAAGAGAGCTTGATCAAGCAACTTGAATATCACACTGGCCGCTTGGATAAATTTGCTTCTCTTCTGCCTGGTGCACAGTGAATAAATATTTGCTAAGAACATTTTGCTGCCTCATATTTTTAATACTTTCTCCCTCTGACACAATTTTTTACAGAATCAGCACTTTTATGCTGATATAAGTGCAGCTTTACTAATACAGGTGATGGTTGCCTTCTCATGGCCAGATTTGGAACATATACGCAGGGTGCCCTTTCAGTTAACAAATCCTGCTGTGGAACCCCAGTACAACTGCTTATTTGTGCTTTCTCTGGTACAGCAGAAAATCACAGGGTTTCTCTTCACTCTGTCTTTAACTATTTTTTAACCACTGATCATTAGAAGCCTCATACTCGGCCACCTTTTTCTTCATTTCAACCTCTGATTTTTACAGTTTTATCAGTTCAGCCGAACATAATAGAATAGAATAGAAGTTTCTTCTATTATTTCTAGCTATTTTTTTTTATTGGAGTTGATATATTCCTTCAATGTTTCATTTATTTTAATCATCTCCAAGTACATTTGGTTTATTTTTTCCTCTAAGTTACTAGAAGTCATCTCTTGAACCAAAGCTGAAGCTTGAATTGCCTTTTGTTGAACAGCTGCATAATCCTTCTCAGACCTTGTTTTTCTCTCTGTCCTGATTCATTTTCTTTCAGGTTTTCTAAATTTCTTCTTTGATGGCATCCAGTTTGTATACATAGTTGCCAGTAACTGAATTTTACCATAACCCCCACCACAAAAAAAAGAAGTTTCAATGGCACTCCTTTTTCTCAATTTCTGTTTTCACACTGGAAGAGCTTAAGTTAAGCTCTTGATCAGTGTGCAGCTGTCTTTGAAGTCCAGTACTGGCAAGGTGTTAATGGCTTCCTGGCCCAGCTGCTTTGCACTTCTACAATTACATGACTTCTTTTTTCTGCAGGTTCCACACAACAATTTGCACAACTTTGAAGCCATACAAAGTGAGACCACACCAACAAAATTCACCTTCTTGCATTTCTCTATCACAGAACTCAAACTTTGACCTAACCAGCTGCGACATTACAGATGTCAGTCGATGCAAGCCATCAATCTTCTAGTTACGATATACAGCTTAACTGTTGGTAAACAACAGGATTCCCATCTTCGTTCCTACAGCACCTAAAAGGGCCATGTAAAAGATCTGATTTTGATATGCACAAGTACAGGGTGCAAAGCATGCAGAGAGTATGTGTAATCCTGCCAGTGTCTTCTTTTGAAGCACACACGTGAGATGAAGGCATGGCACAAGATACTCCTCCGCATCAGATATCAGCACGTGCCACATTGACTAGTCATTCTTGGCTTCCTATCATTAACCTGACCTCCAAAATAAGACAGTACGAAGAGTCATATTCACTCCACTCTGAAAGGAGATGGTTGACATCCAGATGCTTAGTTCTCTTTTCTCCTAATATGCAGTGACACAAATGGGAAAACTGGCTGGATAATGTGTGTTAATCAGTCCAACAGGTAACTAAAGGAGGGTGGGAGGGAATGGCCCTTTCTAGAGGAAATTCACAACATCTGGACAGCTGTGGCTCAGAATCAGATGTGCTGCTACAACTAGCTCATCCTGTGAATTAACCACATGACCAAATAGCTGGACGTGAGCCTAGTATGAACCTATGAACCTGTTAATGCTCTTTTGAAACTGAAGAACTGGGTTGGGCTCCTCAAATAGCATGCGTATTAACTACATATAAACCTATAAAATAAAATAAGCAGAGGCTTGCATATTTGGGACAGCATGTGACCAAGATTTGACAGAGTGGACTGAATCTTTGCCTTTATGGTTCTTTAAGTAATGCAGCTTCTGAACAAATAACAGGAATACCTACCAAATCAAGCAGCCACAACTGAATGAGTAAAAGGAGCATGCCTGCTAAAAGTCCAATAAAAATCAGTTATGTTCTTACCATAACATTCCATCTGTGTTGTTGTTCTTCATTCTTTCACAATGGATGGGCTTCGGCTCCATCCTCGGAACCGACTTGGCAACACAACAAGTCCCCGCCAGCCCAAAACTCTCAAGCCAAGGTTACCCATAGTGCCCCTCCCTTAATCTCCACAGATCGAGTTTGCACGTAAGGATAACAAAGCGGAGGCTTTGTCTGAGCAAATGCCCTAACCTGTAACCATGACCAAGTCCAAACCTCCAGGAGTCTTCTGGAGGTGGTTGATGGGTGGGATGTCATCAATGAATGAAGTGATATGTCACAACCAGCAATGGCATGTGTGACTACTTTCCAATTCTGTATTAAAAAAAAATACATTGGTCTGTTTCTCCCATATCTTCTATAGACTTTGTAAAGCAATATGTACATAGCCCACTATCTTGGGCCGCCAATTACAACTTTTCATGTCTTAGTTTGAATTTGCCTAACCATTCCTGCTTTCGATCCTGATCACCATGAGGTTCTTCAAGAAGTTTTCTATACTTGCAGCTCTCTTTATGTATTTTCCACATAGGTTCATAAGTAGGTTCATAGGTAAGTACTAGGCTATTGGCCCTAGGGCCTATACAAGCCTAGCCAAAAAGGTACCCTGGCTTTCGCCACCCAACAAAATTATTTTCCTGTGTCCCTGTCAAGCAGAACCACAGAATTGATCCCTGGGGTGACTTTCCTATTACCCGTCCAATCATCAAGATTTTTTCTTGAGTGCTAATGAGGAGCTCTGTTTGACATAGGTAGTCTGTTCCAGAGTATGGGAAGTCTCTGGGATAGGAATCTATACCTCCAGCATGTTCTGTTTGTTGTGGTGACAAGGTTTAGGTCCCTAGAGTGTATAGCTCGTAGGGATTGGGATTTCTTTAAGTGGAGCATGTCCAACAGCTCTGGATTTGACATAGCTTTGTATGTTAGGCAGAGACTGGGTCTGAGTAGGCAATATGCGATGGAGTAAAGCTGGAGTTTTTTGAGACGGTCTGCGTAAGGCATCTGTTTGAGGCCAGTAATCCTCTTTGTGTGGTATTTTTGCGGCCTTTCCAGTTGTTGTAGATGTCTTGTGAGGTACATACCAAAAGGGGCGTTGTACTCTATAATGGGTCTGAGTGATGAGTAGAGGGGAACAATGACCTTTTTTTTTTCTGGATGATAAACCTTTTGTGATGAGGAGTGCCGCATAGAAGGATTTCCTGACCACTGCAGTGATGCGATTCTCAAAGGAGAGACTACTGTCCACCTGTGTCCCAAGGTCTCTTATCACACTTTTAGTGTTAAGTAGACTACCGCCTATGTGGTAGTTCATAGGTACAGAGTTTTTACCAAAGGGGATGACAAAGCACTTTTTGGCATTGAGCTTGAGACCATGGCTTTGACACCAGACACCTGTCTCAGTGAGGCCCTTTTGTAGTATGTCCACATCGTTAGGAGTTTCGATTATGGTTCTTAGCTTGCAGTCATCTGTGAATTTAGTTAGCCAAAGACCTTCTGTGTTAGCCTGTACTTAAGAGAAGTAGATACCAAACAGGAGAGGACCCAGGACTGAACTCTGTGGTACTCCACTTGTCACTGGTCTGAAATCTGATTTGGAGTCTGCTACTTTCACAGTGTGGGCTCTGTCAGTAAGCCAGTTGGCAACCCATTTTGTGACATAGGGAGGCTCCAAATTATCTTCATATGCCACCTGACCAATTGCTTCCTGTTCCACTGGTTTCTCCTTAATGTGAATATCTATTACTCTATCCTATTGTAGTGCCCATTGTTAAGGGGTGATCTACGCCTAAAACAGAAGGTGTCCACGAATCCATCCCTGATGGAACTGTTACACATTCACAAAACAAACTGAATAAGGGTCACCCAATCTAGGGATCTAAACCTGATCTGCTAAATGAGCAAAATATGTAGGAGAGACAGATATGTGTCTCAGAGAATACCCCTTCTCTGAATCAGGCTTCCTCTTCATGTAAAACAGAGCCCTTCCATGACCCTTTTCAAACAGAGTTTGGATTAATGGATGGGGAATCGTAAATTCACTTTTCAAACCAAAAGGATCCTTGAACCAGTGCTAGATCTTTCTGGTCTAAACCCTTTTGTTTACACTTTGAAGTTCAATAGGTTATCTTTCACTATCTTATACCACTACTCCCTCTACTACCTTTCATGGTAAAGCTGGATCTAACATATGCCTATTGTCAAATTCCTATTGCCAAGCATTTCATAATATTACTAGTAATTCATAATAAGATTAAAACTGTATATGATGTTACTGTAGTTCGTGATAGTGGCATTCTGTATTGTGGCCAATTGCTACTCACTTTGTTCATAGCATATGAAGTGTTTCATTGAACATGTCTGGTGTACTGGGTGTTCCAGCTGCTTGAATGTCAGAAACATGCAGACAGGGACTCAAATGGCTGTAAACCCATCTGATCATCTGCTCAAGCTTGAATGTGAGTTCAACACAGATGCTGCACCATCTGCTCTCTTCCTAGGAATCAGATGCAAGCAAGTGTTTGGCGTGGACCACATAAGTGGATTTAAGGGAGATGGGAAGGTGTTTTAGGTTGAGGAAAAAGGAGTGGAGTAGGGGCTACAATGTTATGGAGTAGGACAGGGATTTTAGGTTTAGGGAGCAATGGAAATGTTAGGGGTACGGACTGGACACGGATTTTATGTATTACAAAATGATGAGTATTTTGTGGTTGGGGATAGGGATTCCAAGTTTAAAGACAGATCATAGACCAGAGTGGGAAGGGGATGTTAGGTTTAAGAAGTGATGAGAATGATATGGTTAGGGGGGATGGGAATTTTAGGTTTACTGAACCACAGAGAGCATGATGTGCAAGGCAGTTTAGGTTTAGGGAATGATCTAGAATGGGAGGGGTAGTGGAATGCAGGTATAAGGAGCAATTGGGGCTTTATGGTTGGGGAACAGGCATGTTAGGGATCTTCATTTATGACATTCTTTATGGTGATGATGATTATTATTTGTGTATGTATGTGTGTGTGTGTGTGTGTATGTTTTCTCATTTTATTTGTTTTCTGAGTGTACTAATTTGTTTATTTGTAAACAGTTTTTGCAAAGGACTGTAATAAACATGATTTTGTTCTGTAATAGCATTAAAATAGGAAAATAGTGGCCCAATCCTCTGTGGTAAATAGCTGCATATGTGTTAACAACACTGTGTGTGTGTGTGTGTGTGTGTGTGTGTGTGTGTGTGTGTGTGTGTGTGTGTGATATCTTTCAATATTTAGACCCAGAGTTATAGACAAAAATAATTAGGGCAAAACCTTCATATTAGATACTTTTACTGGTGCTGTTATCTCAAAATAACTTCAGAATTTAGAATGGATGGAACAAAAGTTTGAGAACAAATTAGAGGTGTTCCCCCAAATTCAGGCGGGACGAGGGGTAAGTGTGGGTTTGTGTATTTGACCTTTATGGTTTATGACTGAAAGTGAATTACTTTTTAGTTTCAATAAATTAAATACATTGATACATACATACATGTGTACACATATACACACGCACATAATTAAATATTTATTAGCAAGGCTTCAGTAACAATATGCATGAGTGTTACTAAAGACATTTAGTACCTTCAGAGAAACCCAGCTGTGAACCCCCCCCCCCAACCTCTGACTGCCTTTTTGTGTTGTAACTGGTGGTGATAGTAGATGCAAGCTCAAATGATGTGCTAACAGCTTGTCTTTGTATTGTACAGAGACCAGTTTGCACACATTTAAATATCTCCAACTTGTGAATGTTCTTCTTTGTCATTTAATGAGATTGTTTACTACAGCTGTGGCCTATGCTGAGACAAATTTGGGTATGAGGATGATTTGTGATGAAATTATTTTGACCTAAACTGGCTGAAAAAATGTATTACGAAGTACATCTGACCTAAGTAATACATTTTTTTTGTTAGTTTGTTGTATCGTACCAGACGGTACATAACATACACAGACTCCCATTAGTAGTTTTCCCTGCTGGAAAATATAATCTTCAAAGATAAAACAAAAACATCTGCAGTTTAAATAATTACAATAAATTATATGACAGTCATTTAATATTTATAGACATTTTAGACAGTTTGTAGAGAAATTATAGGTAAGTTAGTCTATTACAAACAGGAATTGCAATATGAAGTAAGGGAAAAACACGGTTATGGTATATTTAGAGAGAAAGTCATGGAAGAGAATTTGATGGAAGTAAGTGAAGAAGGGAGTAAAGAGGTACAATGATTGAAATTATGTCCTGAATTCTTATAGGTATCCACATTGGTTTTAAAGGTTGCAAGGTAAATAGTTTTTGCTTGATATGTGAAGTCATTCTATTTCACAAATGTGGAATGCACTGGGTAAGGTACTTGTCATGCCATCTGGAATCATTTATGTGATAGTGCAGGTTCACTACTAGTTTCATTGTGATGAAGGTGTTCTTAAAGTGCAAGGTCATTCATAGCATGAGAACTGTAGTGGACATAACCCTGTCAGGGATTTGTAGGATGCTTTGTAGAGGAACTGATTTTTTACTCTATCAGAATATCTGGGGGGTACTGAAACCAGAGATTTTTTTTTTGTTGAGGAAACATTAAAGGGCTTTCTTTTGACAATTCCAAAACTGATGGGGCTCCACATTTAAGAGATTTTTCAACATCCAGATTGAGGAGGTCTGAACACAGTACAGGCTGCCTTAGTCTATCCCTCTCTGCTGACTGTCTTTGCTATTTTAACAAATGTTGCTGCTGTAGTCTGCACTGTTAGTAAGAAAAAGGTACCTAGTTCTGATACTAGTGGTAGTGGGTTGCTGTCTGTAGCACTAATAACTAGACATGGGGAGTGGTCTGTCGTACTCCACTGGTGTCAGAACTGGAGATATAGCCACTCACTTGAAATTTCTGGGTTGTAATTGGGAGTCAGTTTACTATCTATCAAGTAGGTCAGGTTCATAGGTTGTTACTGGGTTAACGACCACTAGGGCCCTTACAAACCTAGCTGCTCACCCCTAACCATTTGGGTCCCGAGTGTCATGAACATCCATACTGGGGGAGGGCATGTTAGTAGGGAGTTAACTAAGGATTTTTTGGGTGGGTGTTAGGATAATACTTTTCTTATTGATAGTCTCTGTCCATAAGGGACATGCGAGTGAGAATGGGGGGTAAATTTATGATTTCCCATCCAGTTGTCACAATTTTATTTGGAAAAGGTGAGTTATACATGTTTGAGAAGCCTATTCTGTAGCGTGAGGATCCCTTGGGACACATATGTGTCTTTCCAGCTTGTCCTGCTTATGTCACAAGTGAAGTTCTGATTCCTGGATCTAGTGTTTTGGTGCTGTCTGTTTTGCCCATTTGCAACAGACCCATCATGGATGAGTCTGATGAAGCCATGTAAGTCAGGCAAAGATCCCCTATCAGCAGTCTGCAGGGGACTGAATACAGTGACAGAGCCTTTAGGCGATCAGTGTTGGACAGAGTATTCATGCTCTGAACTCTCCTGGTGAGAAATGTTTGTGGGTATTCCAAATGGTTGCAAGTGTCTGCTCAGATACATGGCACAGGGGGCATTGTATTCCATGATGGCCATGAAAAGGGCCGAAAAGAGTGGAACTATAACTCCCTTGAACATGGATGGCATCATCTTACCTATAAGTATTATGTGGGCGTTTTAATTACGGAGCCTCAGGAAGGTAGTATTAATAAATTCCACTGCGTCATCAAGACTGAGGTACTTTAGAGGATGCCAATTACATTCTTTGAGGGATGAGAAGAATGTGAGTGGGTTAAAGTTTATTTTTTGACGTAAGTTATGGTAGATGACAGGTTTAGATTGTGTTAGGTGTTTTTGGAGTAGGAATGTTGTGGAGTGATTACTGAGGCTATCTGATAAGCTGCCTGTTGTATATGACTGGGGACTCTTACTGACTAGTACCCAGTCCAGGTTAGTGTGCTTGTTGGAGTTTTTATTTATCCTGGTTGGTGACTGGACTAGTTGGGTAAAGCCATGAATGTTGAAGTGATGGGTTGGCTGGTTGCCAGAACAGGATTGCCAGTCAATATTGAAATCACCTACAATTATGGTTTCTTGTGGGAGATGGTGGGTAGGCCAGCTGAGGAGTTTTTCTACCAGAGTGATGTTTTGGCCTGGTGGGAAGTAGCATCCAGTTATGTTAATGGTTTTGTTTTCATTTATTTTGAGATTGGTATATATTATTTCTTCATTGCCTATTTGTGGAGCTGATGAATTTAAGATCTGGATGTTTAGAAGCTGTTTAAATATTATAGCTACAGCGCCTCCTTTCTTGTTTTGCCAGTCTACTGTCAGCATGCCGTAACCGGTAGGGAGGATTTGCTCACTGTTAATGTGAGGTTTTAGCCAGGTTTCTGTCAGGATGACTATATCTGGGGAGTACAAGTATATGGTGGCATGGACTTCATGGACCTAGTTGGCTATACTTCTAATATTTACACTTAGTAGAAGGAAGTCACTTGGCTTTCTATTGGCTGTGATTTGGGAGAAATTGTGGTTTCTAGTCTGATTATGAGCAGTGTTGTTGGAGATAGTAGGGCCAGTGTTGGGGTGGGTGTCTACACTTAGGGGTAGTTTTGATATGCATGAGGTTATTAGTTTTCTCAGTTTTTGAATGTGTTTGTTTACTAGGGAAATTGTATAATATGTGCTTTGTGGGTAATAGGTATGGTGGGAGGGTTACTATGTAGAGTTTTAGGGATGCTTTTTGTTTGAGTAATTTAGTGGATAGAATGTGTATTGGGTGCATAGGGATGGTTCTTGAATTGGTGGGAGAGGAGCTGAGTGAGGGTGAGACATGAGTGGTGGTGTGAATAGTAGTACAGTGGTAGTGGTTGAGTGGGGGAATGATGGAGTTTTGGCATTATGTAAGATGAGTGTGTGTGTGCGGGGTGGGGGGGGCTGCTTACAAGCCAAAGCAGAGTGCTCTCCAGGGGATAATGAATATTCGCTCATACCGGTAGACACATACTCAAAGTTAACTTTAGGTGTTTGTGTTTGCAGACAGTTTAGACCTGGACTGCTCTTTTCTTATAAGAAAGTATCCACCAGTTGGATAAAAGATAAAGGTGGTACCACAGCTGAATGTTTAGAGTGGTGTTAGGTTGGAGAGACTCTGCTTCGCATCAAGGGCATCCTGTTGCAGAGCATGGAGATACTGTGCGACACATCTATCTCACCGACAAGTCTTATTCATGTCACCCTTTGGGGGCATTCCAACTGTTGCATAAGTCTGAGCAGGTACATGTGAAAGGGGGCATTATACTCAAAGATCGGTCTAATAAGGTCAAAAAATGGTGCGACTATGACTTCATTTGACATGGATGCCATGCCCTAACTTCTAAGTTGGGCGAAATAGGATGACTGTCCTACTGTTGTGGACACAGGTTGATCAAAGGCCATGTTATTATCTACATATGTTCCCAGATTCTTGGATACTGTGTGATGTTAGGGATTTCTTAGTGAAGGAATACTTAGCCTGGGTAGTAGTTTAGCCAAAAAGCACTATATTGCACTTCTTGCCAATGAGTTATAGTACATGGCTTTGGAATGAGTAAGTTGTGGTAAACCTGCTTGTAAGATGTTTGTGTCATGGGAGAATCTGTTATATGTCCCAATTATCCAGTCATCTGCAAACTTGCTTAGACTTTACGTCTCAGAAGTATACGACAAATAGGAGTGATCTCAACATGGAGCCCTGAGGTACCTAGCTTGTGAATGGTCATTTACTGGACATGGCAACAACAATCGTGATTTCCTGAGTCCCATCTGTGAGAATGCTTGCAATCCAGTCAGATATGTAGCGGTTTATGGCCAAGTCATTGATTTTTGTCAGCTTGACCTGAGTGGGATATTGTATCAAATGTCTTAGCCAGGTCCAGGTTGGTGTTACTGTGTGCACCGTTTCCCCGCATGCATTGCCTAAGTGCATTTCAGAAAAAAAGTACAACAAGTTAAGTAGACATAGCCTTCGCTCAACTAAGGAAAATTCAATTTGTGTCCAGTGTCTTTGAACAGAACATTTCCCTGTGATTTCAGTCTTTTGCTTTTCATCTTAGACTACTCAGAGTCATAGGCTTGTAGTTTCTGTGCTCATTTTATCGTTCACCTCATAACACTGCCTGCTGCTGAGACACGAGTATGTTTGTGATGTGACACATGTTGGCAGTGTGGATACAGACGATCGTGGCCCTATTATTTGGCCGGGCGAGTGGTACATCAAGGTCTGTACAACTGCACATACCTGTGACTACCATGTGTTTGATTTCACCTGGGTGAACATCAATTTCAGACCTGGCATTTGTCCACATGTTGCCAGTCATGACAAAGTATGCAGGTTCCTTATGTTGCATCCTGATTTTTTCAGAATCCCTCTTGAGACACAGCCACACCGACAATAGAACCACAGATCTCAACACCTGTGAAATTGTTTTAGCTGTTACTGGCATTTACCTTTTATCATGCAAGTCATTATTTTAAGGAAATTCCAATTGCATTTAGTCTAAAGCCTAGCGGCATAAGGAGAGTTGACTGCAGATGCACCTGGAGGCATCACTCGGACATAAATTGGCTATAATAAGATGATTAGAGTTACTACATCTTAGGTAGCCCTACACTGACAGGATGCTTTATTACTCAATATGTAACACCCATAGAACTAAATACCAGAGTCAAAATCTAAGGAACATGAATCAATTCAGAAGCTTACACACAGAATGAATTTGTTTTTAGCTCTTGTAATATGTGTTGTTTTGATTTATTATATTTTAATATTGCATATATATTTATCTCTAATTTGGTGAGATAATTATGTTTTTTAGCATAAATGGTGTCTTCCATCTTATTTCTTACTGACCCTGTCATCGAGCTAGGAAATCTTAGCTTGATAGTCTGCCACTGTGAACCGCATAATGGAACTCCGAAATTGTCCATTCTTCACCAGAAGTAATGTATGTTCAAGAATAAGAATGTCGCCATGGCTTTGTTGACCACTGAAGTTAAACACAATGGTCTGTTATGTTCTAGGTTGCCCATTGTGCCAGCTTTTTTTATAAGCACCGCGATTACTTGCATCCTATCCCATATATTGGCAAATTCCTGAAAATTACTGCTATATAGTTCTTTCAGAGGTTAATCCAAAAACTTCAAAGTCAACTGTAGTATATGTGCGGAAAATTCCCTGTAGTCCCTTTATGTTATCCTCCTTCAAATACCAGTTCCCTTCCCATCTCCTGTTACTACATTTTTCATCTGACCATCCAAATCCTGTTCTCTTCCTGGATTTGGACTAGGCTGTATGATTCTATAATGAACACAGATGTGAACTTGTCATTTAGAATTTCATTTCTTCTTTGGTCTCCTTTTGACACTTACAGGTTAACATCAGTTTCACACTCTACCTTCTATTCTTTTCATATGTACCTAGAGGAAGCCTCTTGCTTATTAACGTTTATTTTTAATAGGTTCATATGTTCATAGGTAGGTACTAGGCACTAGGCTATCTGCCCAAAGGCATTTATAAGCCTAGCCGGAATGTGTTGGCTTTTGCCACCCCCTTAGATTTGTTCCCTGTGCCTCTCCAGCACAGCCATTGAAGTGATGCCTGGGGTAAACTTTCTGTTTCCCATCCACTCTGTCAAGCTTTCTCTTGAAGAGGGTTAGCGAGGAGCTCTGCCTAATGTAGACTGGAATCTTGTTCCAGAGCATGGGAAGTCTCTGGGACAGGAATCTATCCCTCCAGCACGTCCTATTTTTTGTTGTGGTGAGGTTTACATCCCTGGGGCATGTGTCTCAAGGGGATATGGTTTTCTTTAGGTGGAGCATGTCCATCAATTCTGGGTTGGACATGGCCTTGTATGTCAGGCAGAGATCACCTCTGAGAGGGCGGTATGCAACTGAGTGCAGTTGGAGTTTCTTCAGTTGAGCTGCAAAGGGCATCTGCTTGAGGCCAGTGATCCTCTTGGTGAGGTACTTCTGTGGTCTTTCCAGTTGTTGCAGGTGTCTTGTAAGGTACATACCAAATGGGGCATTGTACTCTATGATGGGTATGATGAGTGATGCATAGAGGGGCCCAATGATCTCTTTCAATCTGGATGCAAACCCTTTTGTGATTAGGTGGGCCACATAGAAAGAGTTTCTAACCACTTTGGTAATGTAATTATCAAAGGAGAGGTTACTATCTGCTTGGATCCCCAGATCCCTTATTACATCTTCTGTATTTAGTGGGCTACCACCTATGTGGTAGTTTGTGGGTACTTTGTTTTTTCCCAAAGGGGATGACTATGCACTTTTTGGCATTTAGCTTGTATCCTTATTTTGGCGCACTGAATGGAGGCACACCCATAGGATAAGTATATTGCTGGTCGAGCATGGTTTTGTCTCTTCAGGACTATTTCATATATGTAATTGCATCATTATTTTTATTTGTGAGACCTTGGTATTACAGATAGTCTGTTATTTGCAGCAGGGCACTGAATTTGATTAGGCCATGCACAGGGATAAAGGCAAAAATCATACTAAGCAAAGCCGTTGTATGTACTGTAAACCAAAAATATTTTGAGCTTATGTAACTAGTATGAACCAGTTTCCATAGACACTCTTGCACAGTCATTGAGAAGGCATTGCTTGTTAGACATGACCCCGAGTAGCAAGTGGGTGGTGACATGACACAGGAATCACAATGTTCAAAATCCTGTGTTGCAGTTATGCCCTCCTAACAGCGTTTATAGTCCAAGCCTTTGTACAGTGTGCTCCCTGTCACCTGTGCAGATGATGATAGCTGGTAACCTTGACACACTGTAACTGGTGTGAACATGTACTAATGTCTGATGCACAGTGTCAGACAGCGTAACATGATGCAGCAGTCACCAATTTGATTGCAAATGGGTTTGTGTGATGCGATGCATGTATTTTATGTATTTTAGGTATCCTTGTAGGGCCTACACACATTTACACAAAGGGGAGAGTGCTATGACATGTGCTTTTGGATCTCAGGTGGCAATATTTAGGAGAACTTGGAGTAAGATGTGCAATATTGCCGAAAGGGCACACAGCACTGCCTGGCACAGTGACTTGTAAAAACGTAGACAGGAAAACTATGGAGTCAAAATTGTCATTCTGTACTCATGACATTGACAGTAGTGTGCTTACTGCCTGACTTGACAAGTTTAGTTAGTACAATTGCAAACTGGATGCTGCAATCCAAATTTGATTGAAGGGTGTAAACCCTCTTATGTGGTGTTTTCTGCGAACGGCACGTCTCTTTTGTTGTTTTAAAAAGACCGTAGTCACATTAGTAATGTGAAAAATATGAATAACTGTGTTTGGCTGAGTAGTGTCTGCTGCCAATTAACAGCTCGATATATGAACAGTGGAGCAGTAAGATTTGAAATATGCACAAAGAAAGGCAGGGAGGGCCTCAAAGTAAATTTACTAATATGAATAAAGGACTAAAGGATTGCTAAATAGTTTCAGCTGAATTAGAGGAGATCATATTAAGATCCCAAATGCCTCAGTTATATGCATTATGCAAGTGATACATACATGCACAAAATAATTAGTAGCCCCCCCCCCCAAAAAAAAAATCACTGCATGGAGTATAGAAAACAGCGAGTTTTCAGTACATAATTTTACTGTGCCAGCATCATAGACACAGGTTTGCTATCTACGGTTTTACAGTCCTTCAAAATGTGTGGAGATGATGAAAACATCATGTAAAATACAAAAACATGTCACTAGGCTAATGTCCCTCAAAGAGATTGTAAAACAAACATAAGTGAACATAATAATGTCTTGTAGAAATAAGGCAGAAATAAAAAAAAGTGTACACGATGAAATAATCAAAAATTATCCTCAACTCTTTTACGAAATTTAATTTGAAATTTTTTACATAAATCTTTCTGCTGCTGTCTAACAAATGATTCTGCAGGCAGAGGGGAAGACATTTGAAATGGCACTCCCTTCCTTTCAATTGTGAGCTGTCAGTTGCAGTGGCAGTTTTCACACCTCTGCAGTAGTGTGGGAGGAGGGGACTGTCAATTCAGGCAGGACTACAAAAGAACACTTAGAACAAAGGCATCCAATTTAGCTACAATTCTGTCTGCTGCTAGATAACTTCAAATTATACTGTAAAGTAAGCTGTGATGTAAACATAAATGAGGGTGATTAGCAACAGAAAAGAAGCAGGCCTAACAGAGACGAAATCCAAACTGACAGTGAGTCACAGATTTCCCATTATATGTCAATGGCATGGGAATTCACAGTTATTTCCTTATGTCTGGCATGAGTCACAGAAAGGAGACTTGAAATGCTTTATGGGAAAGAGAAAAGCTTGAAGAAGATCACGTTGATATAGCAAGCCCCATCGGTAGCCATGTTGTGGTAAAATAGCTAAAATTACTAATAAAGCACTTAGAGTCAATTATAGGTGTTAAAATAGATCTGGAAACAAAGATAGACTGAAAAAAACAAACATCTTTTTTTAGTTCTAGGGTGGAGTGTTCCTTTAATCTACTTCTGGTTCAATTTCCACTCCTGCTTGATGCCAGTATGCTTCTGCTAGCCTAGAAAGAGAAGTCATCTTAGATTTATTCTCCTCATGTTTCAAAACTTTCACTAAATTTGGGTCTTGTGAGGTCAGCAGATATGTGATGAGTCCCATGATTGCAGATCTATACATGTAGTCAATTTCAAGGAGGCCCATCCCGCCTTCGGAACGGGGAATATATAATCTTGGTACGCATTGATTTTTATAAATCATTTGGTGAGAATGAAGCATCCATGTTGTTTTCCTATCTAATCTATATAACACGTTTTGGGGCCAGTCAATCACTCCAAAATTGCAAGTTAGGACAGGAAGAGCCAACTGGTTTATAGCTTGGATTTTATTCCTAGATGTCAAAGCTGTTTTCAGAATTAAGTCTTCTAAAGTATCTCTTACTAAATTTTATTCACATTTGTTCATATTTTATTGTTGATCCTTCATTAATTCCCAAATATTTATACCCTCCCTTTTGCTCAAGTTCTTTTATATCACATTCTTGTCCCAAATTGATGTTTTCTTGGTGTTGCAGTTTTCCTGCTATAAAGGTTGCTTTTAAACATGTATCACAACCAAATAACATTCTTAGATCATCTGAAAAAGTTTTGACAACTTGCAGTTGTGCTTTCAGTTCCTCATCTAATGAGCGATACAGTTTTAAATCATCAACAAAGAGAAAATGAGAAGTTTTTATACTTTGTTGGTTTCTAGGAGCCAGATTATAGCCATGACCTAAGCTGTTTAAGTATACAGCTTAATGGGTTAAGGGCAAGACAGAATAACAGTGGTGACAGTCATCCTGGAATACCCCCTTTTGAATATTTATCCCTGGAATAATAACGTCGATCAGTATAGGGTGTAACTTATACATTTTTAAGTACTCTTTTTATCCATGAATGTGGGATACTATCAAATGCTTTTTTGTAGTCAGTCCATGCCATACTTAGATTCTTCCCCTTTTTACAGTTCTCCACTATGACTTTAACAACAAATGATCCTTTGTGCCATATGACTTTATTTTACTGCCCTTTTGTTCTACTGCCATAATTGAGTTTTCTTCTAAATGACTATAACCTTTGTTGGCATCAATTCCAGTATATAGTTTATACGTCATATGAAGGCAAGTTACTGGTCTATAGTTTTTAGGGTAGCTTGCAAGTTCACTTGTTTTTCCTGTTAGCCAGGTTGGTGTCTGTTCAAGACGTGCATAAAAATAGTTCTTACTCATAGCTAAATCTTTGTGCAAAGATGTTAATACTTTTAACCAGACGTTAGGTACTGCATCTGGGCCTAGGATTTTCCAACTGGATGCTTTTCTTAACTTTATTTCAATCTTGCTGGCCGTTACTTCATCCCATTTCATATCCTGTACCTTTAAACTTCTTATTCCTTCTTTTACTTCTTCTATCCATTTAGCAACTTTGTTATGTTTCACAGGATCTTCATAAATATGTCTCCAAAGGGTATCCATTTCTTCTTTTTTGGTGGTATTTCAATTTGTTTTACCTCGTTTCCCAACTCTCTATTAAACATTTGTAGGTCATCAATAAATTGCTTATTTTGTACTTTTCCTTTATATTTATCTGTGTATCTTCTAAATTTTTCTGCCTGTGCCGAGATTTTTAGCTTATTTGCGATAGTGCATGATAGATCCTGGTCTGTTCTAATACTGCACATTGCTTTTATTACACCCATCTTTCTTAGTATTTGTGTTGATCTGTTCCCTCTTCTATATTCTTCTAACAGTGGCACTTCTTGTCTTAAGTGCTTTATTAGCTTTCTCTACTCGATACTTCCCTGATGGTATTTGATTTTTCCCCTTCCTTTCCCTCACTACCCTGTGTTCTTGCAGTAGGTCTTTATCAGTTATTAATTTAGCTGCACAGTAATATATCCTGTTTACTTCTGTTATATTGCATGGATCTCTACAGACAGTCCTAATTACAGTGCTCATTTACTTTATCAAACTGCAGACTTTTGAGGTTTTATTGACCTTCTGCAGTCTATTTCCTTCATTGATCTTAATATGTCTATGCATCTCTATTAAAATCAAGCAACTCTTCTCTTAACTCGTTTTCTTCTAAACTGAGAGCACATTTTTTTATTTTCCATTTCCAGAGGACATTCTATAGAAAATTCTATAGCATCTTCCTGTGGTACATTCTTTTCAATTTTCCCCTGTGCCATCTGTTGCTCAGTTATATGGGAACTTACTGGCCTATCACTCCTCAACATTGACTGTATCAGAGTTTCCGCAGTTTCCTGTCCTTTCCTTTGCTGTCCATCTTGAAGTGGACATTTACACTGGTTTCCTATGGAAGGATCCAAAATATCTTCATATGGTAACTGACCAATTGCTTCCCGTTCCACTGGTTTCCCCTTAATTTGCATATCCATTGCACTATCCTGTTGCGGTGCTTTCTGAATTAGATTTTCTACACTGAATCCTTCACTTTGCAGGTACTTCATAACATCAGCTTCTATTTCTTTAACTTCTTCATTACTAATCTCCTTTTCTACTTTTCCTCTGTCTTCTTATTTTTTGTATTGTAAAGTTTTCCATGTCTGGATTCCTTTGCCTGTATTTCTCTTTGAATATCTTTGGTGTTTGTCTTTTTGTATTGGTTAGTTTTGCTTTCTCTTTTGCATAAATATTATATCATATTAAATTTCTTTCTTTCCCATGCCCATATTTCTTGTTCAGATGTCTCTTGATCTTCTAATTCTCCTTACTTTGTGGACTCGCTCCATCTTGCTGTGATGTAATCTGTGTTAGACCTTCTACACCAAATCCTTCACTTCGCAAGCACTTCATAACTTCACATTCTTTTTTTTTATGCTTCTACTTTACTAATCTTCTTTTCTACATTCCCTCTCTGTGATATTTTCTTTATTGTGAACTTTTCCATATCTGGATGCCTTTGCCTGTATTTCTCTTTGAATATCTTTGGGGCTGCTTTCTTCATATTGATTAATTTAGCTTTCACCTTTGCATAAATATTGCACCATGTCAAATCTCTTTCTTTCCCATGTCCATATTTCTTTTTTACACTTTTCAAAAATCTCTAAGTTTTGTATTTATTTTCACACTTCCTCAGATGCTTCTTTTTCCAAACAGATCAATGTTCCTTGATGTATATACTGTTTTCACAAATCTGTTGTATTACTGGATACAATTTTTTATTTCAAGCTTCTGACAGTTTTTCTTTTGGAAATATTTTTCTTTCCTCTAATTTCTCTCAATCATTTTGTATATATTGTGTCTGGAAATTCTGGGCTTTTTGCATAATAGTAACAATACACAATTTCTTTCTTACCCTCACTAGTCCACTTTATCGTCTTTATGGCTTTTCTTTGGCCTATCAGTTTTTGTGGACTACAACTTCCTTCTACAATAGGGGGGCCACCCCCCCTGGGCCTGGCCTAGCCCCATTGTAGGAATGTTTCTGTATTTTCAGGATTCTACACTGTCCTCTTTTCCAATCCTGGCACCAGTGTGTCTGCCAGGATTGGGCAGTTTTTTATCCTGGGTCTTATGCACCCAGCTATCTTTTTTTTAATTTTAACCTACTTCTGTCCATGAAATATGCTATATAAATACAGTCTTGTATATCGGTGTCGCCTTGGTGAGATTTTGTGAACAGGGATCACTTTGTGAAAGCATTCACCAAGACGTGAGGATGAATTCAATTTTAGCACTACTTCTCTCCCTTGCTTGCTGACTTTTCATTTCTCCATTCGGACTATGGTCCTGTATGGACACTGGAGTATCAGGACAGAATCCCCAGCTAATAAGGGAGGCTTATCCCAGCAAATCTTTAACAATGGTTATTCCAAAGGATGCTCTTGTCTGGGAGATAGAATCAAGACTGTAACATTTAGCAAAGATCAAGTAGTTGGTGGAGGTATCTCATCAAGTGTAAGATTACATAGGAATGCCATGAACATAACTTGAACCTTAACAGAATGAGCCCTTGGTGGGACAGTAAGCTGTCTGCCTGCTGCTACGTAACAAAATGAATTGCCATCTGAGAATCATTTTGGCAATGTAATCATGGTAATTTTTTACCAGATCTGGCTACAGAAAAGCTGAGTGTGTTACTCATCTTTCCAGAAAGCCTTTGCACGATCCAAATCAAACCTTATCTGTGAACATCCAAGCGATGCAGCAAATACTCTCCTTTGTTAGAATGTTTTGGAAAATATACAGGTAAGTAATCTAGACCTAGACCCAAGGAAGGAATCAAGCTTGCAATGCCTTGTAAACTTATGTATAAAGGACCAAGTTGCAGCTTTTACAACATTTCTAGAATCCAAACATTTTCCAAAAAAGACACTGATGAAGTCAAGACCCTGCTAGAGTGAGTCTTGACCCTGTCTGGAATAGTTTGGCTGCGCTGAGTATAACAAAAGTGAATAGTACGAGACAACCATTTGGAAATAGTCTGCTTTGACATGTCATTTCTTCTTCTCACCTTCACAAGAAATGTACTGATCCAAAGATCTGAAAAATTTAGTTACGTTAAGATAGCACCCGAGTAGTCTGTGGACATCCAAGGTATGAAGCATCCTTTCTTCCTCATTTTAGGTTCAGAAAAGAAAAAAGGAGATAGATAGTTTGGCTTAAAGTAAACTCGGATACAACTTCAAGCATAAAATGATTAGTTCTCAAAGAAACTCTGCCTCTGTGGAAAGTGAGATAGGGCTAACTTGCCATAAGAGCTTGCAACTCAGACACTCTTCTTGCAGAAGTCAGAGCAATCAGTAAAACAGTTTTTCATGTTAAGAGCCTCTAGTCAGCCAAATTAGCTGTTTTAAATGTAATGGGTATCAGCGTCTCTAATAGAAAAGGAGGGGCCACTGGTTTTCTCAGATGCCTTTTATGCAAAACCCCTTTCAGAAACATTTTAACATGAGAATGAATTGAAAGAGGAAGATCCATGGGCAGACATTCTGAAATGACAGATAAATGAAGCTTAACGCAGGAGTAAGAAAGACCATAGGATAGCAGCTCACACTAATATTGTAAAACCAGAAAAACACTAGTACTGAATAGGTGCTGGTCATGTTGCTGGCACCAACTAGAAAACCTTTTCCATTTGCTAATATATGATCTTCTAGTAGAAGGATTTCTTACCACCATTAGTACCTGCTGCACACCCTCACTAAACATTTGCCTAAAAGAAATTAAGAACCTATCACCAGGTAGTCAGTTGAAGTTGATTTGGGTCTGGGTGCATCACACGCCTGATACTGTGAGCATGTCCATTTTATGGTAATTACCCCTGGCTATTTCTAAAGAAGGGAAAAATAGAAGTTATGTTCTTACCATAACGTTCCATGTTAGTTGTCTTCTTCTCGCCTTCTTTCTTGCTGGATGGGTTCGGAGCCGACCTCGGCTCCGACTCGGCCACTCTAAAGCTCGAGAGTTGGTTCCACCGGCTCGAGGCCCCCCTTATATCCTACAATGCTAGGCGTGAATTACCTCAGATCTCGTTTGTGAGCTAGGCCCAGCTAATAGTACAACCAGGAAAAAACTGGAAGGGAGTCCACCTCTATAAACAAAGGGAAGGAGAAAAGGAGACCTAAGCCTGATCTAGGAAAATATGCACAGTAGAGCATATACCTATCGCAAAGAGGTGGTAGAAAGAGAGGTCACAATCAAACTCCTCTAGGTCTGTCCAGGCCAGGGGGAAGGAGGGTGGGACGCAAGAAAGAAGGCGAGTAGAAGACAACTAACATGGAACGTTATGGTAAGAACATAACTTCTATATGTTAAGTTGTCTATCTCGCCTTCATTCTTGCTGGATGGGACCGCGTCCCTAGCACCTTGTCCCCGGTGGCCTAACGGAACAGACTCTTGAGCACAGTGGAACCAAAATTAGCTCTATGCCTAGAAGCTAAATCCAACTTATAATGTGAAATGAAAGTGTGAGGAGTAGCCCAAGTAGCTGCTGCACAAATGGTGTCTATAGGCAGTCTGTCTTGGAAGGCTATAGAAGTAGCCAAAGCTCTGGTGGAATGGGCTTTAGGTTTGTTAGGTAGCTTTTGGTGTCTTATTTCATAGACAATGGAAATTAGAGATGTTAGCCATCTAGATAGTGATACCTTAGAAACAGAAAGTCCCTTTCTGCCTTCTGCATAAGAGACAAACAGCTGGTCAGATTTTCTGAATTGTTTGGTTCTATCCAAATAGTACCTTAACTGACGAACATCTAGCCAATGCAATTTTTGTTCAGACCTATTAGAATATTCTGGAAAAAACACAGGGAGGTCAATGCTTTGATTTAGGTTAGACGCCGAGGCTATTTTAGGTAAAAAGGACGGGTTGGTTCGTAAGGATACCCTGTCCTTATGGAACAACAGATAAGGAGGTCGACAGCTGAGTGCATGAAGTTCTGAAACTCTTCTAGCTGAAGTAATAGCTACCAGAAAGAGAGTCTTCCATGATAGCAATTTTAAAGAACAGGAAGCTGCAGGTTCGAAAGGGGGGAGAATCAAGGAACTGAGAACTAAATTTAGGTCCCAAGGAGGAGGAGGATTTCTTATAGGAGGTCTGAGTAGAAAAACTCCCTTTAAAAAGGCTTTGCAAAGCTTGTGGGACATTATGGCAGACTCTGAAACGCCCACATGAAAGTTAGAAATAGCTGCCAATTGAACTTTAAGAGTAGAAGGAGATGAACCTGCATGGAAGAGTTCAGCTAGAAAATCAAGGACTATTTGGATGGAAGCCGTGAAAGTATCTATGTCCCTTCCTTGAGCCCAATAGGCGAAACATTTCCACTTACTCAGATAAATCTTTCGAGTGGAAGATTTATGGGAAGCTATCAAAATATCTCGAACAGCGTGAGATATTTGAGGAAGCCTGGCTAAGGTTGGAATTGGAGGAACCAAGCAGTGAGGTTCAGAGAGGGGAGGGAGCGATGAAACTGACCCGACTGATGGATCAGAAGATCTGGAACTAGGTCCAGATGCCAAGGTTGCTCCAACAGAAATTGATGTAGAAAGGGGAACCAAACCTGTCGAGGCCAGTAAGGAGCAATGAGGATCAAGGAGGCCTTCTGAGCGATAGCTTTCTGTATCACTTGAGAGATTAGTGGGAAGGGAGGAAATGCATACAGAAGTCCCCGGGGCCAAACTTGGACTAGAGCGTCTCTGCTGGGCTGGCCTGGTAGCAGGAATAGGGTGAAATAATCTTTGCACTTGCTGTTTTGGGGAGTAGCAAAAAGGTCGCAGCAAGGCTGACCCCACTTGAGAAAAATTTTTCTCACAATAGAATCTTTCAGAGACCACTCGTGAGGCATGAGGATAGCTCTGCTCAACTTGTCCGCGATTTGATTGGACTTCCCGGGGATGTGCGTTGCTATCAGAAACCGCTGAGAAGAAATCGCCCATTGCCACAGTCTGAGTGCTTCTCGACATAGGGGATAGGACCTGGTTCCGCCTTGTTTGTTGATATACCACACTACAGACATATTGTCTGTCTGGATTGCTATCTTTCCCAAGGGAAGAGAGTCTTGAAGGGCTTGCAACGCTAAAAGCACTGCTCTCATCTCTAGAACATTTATGTGCAAGTGGCATTCATCTGGTTGCCATGTGCCCTGGACAGTTCTGCCCTGATAATGCCCCCCCCACCCGATCAGGGAGGCGTCCGTTGTCAGAGTAGCAACTGGAGGGGAAGGAACAAAGGGTCTTCCCAAGAAGAGCTGAGGGGAAGACATCCACCACAGAAGATGATTCCTGCATGTTTGCGTAATCATAATGGTGTGGGACATCGGAAGTTGCTGGTATGACCATTGTGTGAAGAGCATCCATTGAAGGATTCTCATGTGGAATCTGGCTAATGGAAGCAGAGGTATGGCAGCTGCCATAATCCCCAATACTTTCAGAACTAACCTGGCTTTGACTCTGTTGCTGCTGAAGAGGAGCAAGACCAGTTTGTGTATGTCTGTTATTCTCTGATCTGTTAGCCTCGCAGACATGTTGACTGTGTCTAGATTTGCACCTATGAAGGTAATAGCACAACAAGGCGACAAAACAGACTTTTCGCAATTTATTGAAATGCCTAAGTTTTGACAAATGTGAAAGGTGTAGTCCCTGGCCATTAGAAGAAGACGCTTGGTGGGAGCTGTGAGGAGCCAGTCGTCCAAATATGGAAACACCTGGAATCCTTGACGTCTCAGGTGAGAAGCTACCACTGCCATGCATTTGGTAAACACCCGGGGGGCTGTGGTGAGACCAAAGGGCAGGGCTCTGAATTGAAAATGACTGGTTCCCAGCCTGAAGCGGAGGAATCTTCTGGAGCGTCTGTTCATTTTTATATGATAGTACGCATCCTGAAGGTCTATAGAGCACATCCAGTTTTCCTCTCCCAATAGGGGAAGGATGGACTGTAGCGTGACCATCCGAAATCTTGTTTTCTTGACCGACTTGTTCAAGATACTGAGATTCAAAATTGGTCTCCAGTCCCCTGTTTTCTTTGGAACTAAAAAGAACCTGGAGTAGATTCCGGATCCTTGCTGGTCTGCTGGAACTGGCTGAAATGCTCTTTTGCCAGCAGCTTTGAAATTTCCAAAGCTGCAAGATCCCTTTGAGCGGGTGGAACATCTGGAAGGGATTTTTTGATCGGTTTGGAATGCGAACGAAGGGAATGGAATAGCCTTCGAAATGATGGACTGTACCCACTTGTCTTGAGTTAGGGATAGCCAGGCTTCTGGGTACAGTGACAATCTTCCCCCGACTGCCTCCGAAGGTGGACAGTCGGGCAACACCTCAGGGATGCTGAAAAGGCTTATCGGAAAAGGTTTCTCGATTGCCCTGGTTCTGCGGACCCCCTCTGCCTCTGGGGCGACGTCTACCATTATTGTTCCCTCCTCTGCCTCTGGAGGGGAACCGACTCTGTGCGTCAGGCAAATTCCCTTGAGATTGTTTATGGAACCACATTTTCCCACTTTTCTGGCCTTTGGGGTAAGGTCTAGAAGGAGTAGAAAAACGGACTCCGACGGCAGATAGAGTTTTGCCATCCGTCTCGCACCTAGTCAAGGTTTCTTTCACTTGAGGACCAAAGAGAGATGATCCATCAAACGGGGAATTAGTGAAAGACGTTTTAAAGGGGTCCGCAAAATTGCATAGTCGCATCCAGGCATGCTGGTGTAAGGCGACACCTGTCCCTGCGGCTCTGCTCGCTCCATCAGCCGCATATGAAAGGAGGCGCATGGAGGAGTTAGCTATCGAATTCAGGGTAGTCAGCTGGGTTTTCATTTTGTCCTGAAAATCTGCAGCTGTAGGATCCTTCAACATCTCACTCGCTTCCTTGATCAAGTCTCTCTGGAGACGGGTGAAATGGCATAGGTAGTTCAGCGAACGCATTGCAAAGGTCGCTGACGAAAACATCCACTTCCCATACCTGTCCATAGACCTAGATTCTTTGTTAGGGGGATGAACAGGCACTGAAGGATCAGCTAGTTCCTTCTTGGTGGCAGCAGCTACCACCATAGCATCCACAGTAACACCCTTGGTCAGAAATTGTTTGTCAGTTGGTGCTGTTATAAATTTTGAAGGTCTCCTGGGGGTGGGGTCCACTGAGTCAGGAGCCGTCCAGGCTTTCTTTGCCACCACCTGCATGAGGGATCAAAGGGGAGACACCCAGGAGGTGGAAGGGCAAGAGCCAAACGCCTCAAGATACACAGATTCATCCTCCGAAGGGTTAAGGGCTGGCCAATTTCCCCTCTGTTTCAGGATCTCTAGAATGTCCGCAAAGGAGACATCTTCAGAAGGGGAACGGGGGGAACCTTCGGAATCCTCTAAATCTGTGTCAGAGGTGACAGACTCAGGTGAGTCTATGTGTTTCCTCTTACACTTTCTCTTTCTAGGGGGCTCCTCTGCCAAATCAGGGGAGGCCTCGGAAGAGGATGACATCCCCACAGGGGATTCTTGAGGAGCTGGCTCTCTGCGGTCTGGGATGAGGGAGTGAGTAGACATCACCTGAGGCACCGAAGAGGGAGGGACGGACGGAGCCGACTGTGGAGTTGAACAAGGTTCCAACACTCTCCGCATGACCTCGAACGCACCCCTGTCAGGCAGAGCCAGAGGTCCCCGCTCCGAGAAGCTGAGAACCTCCCTCGGCACCGACAGAGACCGCTCCGAGAAGCTGAGAACCTCCCTCGGCACCGACAGAGATGGCTCCGAGGCCGATGTCGGAGCCGAACTCACCAGCGCCGAAGCACCGAGAGGGAGAGGGGGGTCGGACAAGGGTCCGATGCCACTCACCCCCTCGGAGCCGATGAGGAAGTCCGGCGCCGAGATTCTTCAAAAGAAGAAATCGGAGCCGACGACGGAGCCGAAGACAAATGTATCGGCTCTGACGCTACCACAGTCTCGGTTCCGAGATGCCCCGGCTCCGAGCTCAAAGGAGTCGGAGGAGGAATATTTACAGGAATAGGTTGAGGCATCGACTGATGAGTCGGGCTCTGAAGCATTTGGGCCAGTGCCTCGGACTTTAGAAGTCGACTCACTACCCTCTGGAGGTCATGATCCGAGAGCCTCGATGACCTGGAGGAGTGAGATCTGTGGCTCCGTTCAGACAGCAAGGGAGACGCTGGAGCCGAATGAACGGAGCCAAGGGATGGTGACCTCGACCTCTTTCTAGATGTCGGCTCTGATGGTCTGATCGGAGCCGACCCAGGAATCTCCAATACCTCGGCTCCAGCCGGAGCCGAGGAACCACAGAAACTGTAGTCGAAGACTCATCGGCTCCAGCCGAGCCGATGTAGCAGTAGGCTTCGGTTTTAGGCCTCGACTCAGAAACTGGAGTCGAGGTCTTAGAAGCCTTGGAAGGTTTTCCGATGAAGCAGTTAGGGAACCTTCAGGCTTGAGCAAACCCCTTAGGATGAGTTTGTTCTTTCTTTCCTGCAGGACTCTGGGGCTGAAGCCATGGCATACAGCACAAGAGTCCTGCAGGTGTAAAGGTCCCAGGCAGTACACACAAGAAGTGTGACCGTCTGTCAGAGACATTTTCTGACAGCACGAGTCACACTTCTTGAAGCCTGAGACCTTTGAATCCTTGGACATTTTCAAGGAACAGAAGTGTAATCACCACACAAAACACACACACACCGATTACACTATCAGAAAAAGGTAAATTAACTAAAAGCTAAAGAAATTAGTTATTTATATAAAATAAAACCCTACAAAACACATACACACCACTATTAGGGATAGAGGGCCCGAAGGCCTAAGGAAAGAACTTATCAGTTCTTGTGGGAAAGGGGCTGGATAAGGGTAGAAAGGATAATATCCACTACACTATAGCTAAATAAGAAAAAACTAAGCTAAAAAAAAGGGTTTAAATAGTTTTTAAGACTGTCTAATACCACTGACCTGAGCCGGTAGAAAAAAACAACACCTCGATCGCTGTAGCGGCAAACGAGATCTGAGGTAATTCATGCCTAGCACTGTGGGATATAAGGGGGGCCTCGAGCCGGTGGAACCAACTCTCGAGCTTTAGAGTGGCCGAGTCGGAGCCGAGGTCGGCTCCGAACCCATCCAGCAAGAATGAAGGCGAGATAGACAACTTAACATCCACTGTTGCCTGGACCAGAAGGAATTCACCACAATGATCTCAGAGGAATCCTTCTGAATCTTCAGAAGTACTCTGGATATCAGTCGAAAGGGTGGAAAAGCATAGAGGAACATTCCTGAACAAGGTAAGGAAAATGCATCATTCTTCCAGGCCTTCTTGCATGGATTCCTAGAGCAAAATTGTGCCAGTTGATTGTTTAGAGAGGAGGCAAATAGGTCTGCTTAAGGAAGTCCCCTACAGATGGATCAAATCTTGGATGACCCCTTGATTTAGTTTTCATTTGTGAAGATCTAACCTGGTCCAGCTCACTTTTTCTGCCACACAACTTTACTCTGATGGAATGTAGGATCCCTGCACAGTGTGAGTGCGCTGTGAAGCTATATCCCAAGTTAACATGGCTCATTTGCAAAGGGGGATATGACCCAGTGCGCCTCCTTGTTTGTAGATGTACCTCATGACTGTGGTACTGTTTCGAAGAACCTGAAGAGATCCAGGGGACCAAAGTTGATTCAGAGAGTCGAGTGCCTTGATCATGGCAAACATTTATTTTTTAATTGTGTCCTTACATCTGTCCTTGATGTTCCACACACACTTTTATCTCTCCTGAAACTTCTCCCCAAGCAAAGTCCAAAGAGTCTATGGTGACTGACTGTTTTGTAGCAGGGAGACAAAAGGGGAGACCTGGGTGTAGGAAAAAGTGGTTTCTCTCCAGACAAACCCTAGCACTGGGATTTGAAAAGTCAATGGATGTCAGTGTTGGAATCGGAGACTTTAGACATCATTGTATCTTTCTCATGGGGAGTCTTGCTAGGGTTATCACGAGAAACAGATGCCATGAAACCCATAATACTGAGGTATTCCCTCACAGTAACCAAAGCATGAATGAAAAACCTCTACTGTGGTGCAAGAATAACTTGTGACCCCCATTCACCACTGAGGCATTCCTGCATCTTTTTATCCCAGTACCAGTAGTATCAGTGCGGTCACTTATCCATTCACCTAACTGACAAACTGCAGTACATCAGTGTGTAATAACTGAATACACTATATATATATATAAGGAATTGTTTTCTATTGTTTACGTAGCTGGAAACCAATTTAGAGTATTCTGGGAGTAATTCAGTAAACATGTGAGGCAGAGCACCTCGCTGGCCTTGTTCAAGAGAAATCTTGACCAATGGATGGGAGATCGCAGATATACCCCAGGGATTACCTCAGTGTCACTGCTCGACAGAGGCACAGCAAAATAATGGGTATAGTTCCCCATACTAAAGGGGTGGCGTAAGCCACAAAACGATGGGCTAGGCTTGTAAATGCCCTCGGGCAGATAGCCTAGTATAAACCTATGAACCTATGAACCTATATATCTATATATATATATATATATATATATATATATATATATATATACACACATACACACACACATACACATATATACACACACAGCACTTTTATATGTGATGCAGTCACTATGATGCATCTTATGTTTCTAACAGTTTAGTTTAAGAATGATGACTTCCTGCTTTGCCTGTTTTATCACTCAGTGACCATACTTATTATGATTTTATTGCTAGCCGTCTGTTACACAGTACTCATGGTACATTTCAACATTATACTTGCAAAAGCAGCCAGATTTTTTTCAACATCAGAACATTAGTTTAAAGACAGTTCAGATGTTAAGTTGGACACCTATGACTAATTGCTTAAACTTAAATTGAGTGGATTAAAGTTATTTATTTATTTATTGACATTTGTTGGCTGGGAAAGTCCACTAGGTCAGAAACCCATTTTCAGTGGAGGCCCAGGGAGAAAAGCTTCAAGACAAAAACATAAAAGTTTGTATAATACAGAGAAACAGTGTTGAGTTTTAGTACAGACTAACATTACAACTTTATGTAACAAGTTAGGTAAATTAACATGCAAAAAAATCATTCCGAAAACTAGGTAAATTCAAGAAGACATTGTTTTGATCTAACAGTAGGTTGTTCTAGAGTTAATGTAGGAAGGTGAAGTAAAATTACTTTTTAAAATGATAATTGAAAGGACTTACTTGCAAAGAATTTCTAAGAGGTTAGCAAGATGTAAATTTGCAGCAAAGAGGTAAACAAAGTGGATGGTTAACTTTATGGTGGCTTAGACATAAGTACACATCTGCAGGTATAATTATTAAGGTAGTGGCCTTTTAGTGCAGATTTAAATGTTTTTATAGAGCCCAATTGAGTGATTGAGGAAGGTAAAGCATTCCATAGTTTGGCAATGGTATAGGAATAAAGGCTTTGTCCAGCTCGTTTGTTGGGTTTAGTTATGCTTAAGATTTGTACTAGACCGAATATTTCTGGGAGGGATGTATGGTTGTAGTATTGTTTGAAGAGAAGGGCACTTGTCAGGGTTATAGACAGTTTGTGGACAAGAGCTTGTTGGGTGTAGGTTAGGTAATGGGAGGATTCAAACCAGCTCAATTATTTAATGGCCAGGCAATGGTGTGTGTGTGTGATTTGGTACTCTAGAGGCAAACTTTGCTATTTTACAGTAGCAAGATTGTAATTTATTCACGAGTGATGTGTGGAGGTTGGTGAAGATGGGGCTTCCATGGAGGAGGGAAGAGAATAGCACACTGTTTGCCAATTTTACTCTGGTGGGCTTATCCAAACATAGTTTGTGTCTATAAAGTCTGCCGAGTTTAAAGTAAGTTTTTTTTTTATTGCATTATGAACATGAAGCTCAAAGGAGAGTTTGTCATCAATTGTAATGCCTAGTAGTTTTGCTGACTTTACTAATTCGATTTCAGTATTGCTTTGCGAATATACCTTAAAGTCATAAGTTTGTGTTTTAGTTGAGAATAGCAAGAGCTTAGATTTTTGGGGATTAAGTAGAAGCTGCGTGTTGTTTAGACAAGCTTCAACAGATGAAAAGGTGTTTTGAATTATCTTTAGATCAGAGAAACTGTTGGAAGAGGAGAGGATAGTAGAGTCAACAGCATATTGGATGAGTGTACTATGCTGGGATGCTGAGTGGAGATTATTAATGAAAACAATGAAAAGAAGGGGCTCCAGAATAGACCCTCGGGAGATTTCTGTATTATTGACCAAATACTTGGATTGTGCGTTTTGCCATCTGACAGATTGTTTTCTATTGTTTACGTAGCTGGAAACCAATTTAGAGTATTCTGGGAGTAATTCAGTGTTTTAAGTTGTTGTAATAGTTCTGGGCGTGACACTGTGTCAAAAGCTTTGGATCGGTCTAATAGGATGATTGTAGTTGATAGACCAGCATCTAGAGCTTTGTTCACAGTATTGGTAAATGAGAGAAAGGCTTTAGTGGTACTGTGAGAGCAGGGCGAAAGCCATGCTGGGTGGGAGTAAGGAGGATGTCATCAGGATGCTTTAGTAATTGAATATGTATGCATTTTTCTAGGATTTTGGATAAAGGTGAGAGTGTAGAGATGGACCGGTAATTAGAAAGATCTTTGGTGCAGAGGAGTTATGATGGATTTTTCCAGAGCTGAGGGACAGAGGATTCAGAGAAAGACCGGTTAATAATTTATAATTATATAAATACATTACTACATTTAGTTATATGAATATTAATATTAATACTAATACTACATTTATAGCTAGCCATACATCCCCCCTCCTCCAAAACCGACCAATCCAAACCTAAAGGACCTATACCACACCCACAATGACTAACACAGCCATTAATCCACTTATCCTACAGGAATAGATATACACCTACATTTACTTCTACAGCTACTAATTCTAACTCAGACCTATACAAAACATACAGCCACTAATTCTAACTCATACCTATATCTCTTCCCCAACCGAACCTGTTCTAATCCCCCCCTTTTTAACTCCCCTCTTTCAAACCAAACAGCAACAAATCCAAATTGCACTCAATTATATGCATTATATATTATAACTCTCTCAATACTAACACACCTCACCTCATACCATAATAACCTCAACAACAACCTACACAGTAAATCACCTACCTGGATCTACTCCATTATAGCCACCCAAATATCATTTCATATCTCTTCCACAATCTACAGTCACTCTAACCTAGAACTAACCCCATTTAGAATTCCGCATAACTCTATAAAAGGTCATATCTCCACACAGCATAACCTATATATCTCCAAATAACTCCAGACCATTGTGAACATTGCTTCACAACTGATACTTAGTGGAGACATACATCCATAAGCAACGTAAATCAGGACACACTTAACCTAACTCCCCTTAGACAACCAGCTGACCTCTTAATTCTCAACATTAGAAGTATGCTTAACAAAATTGAAGAACTGCACGCAACCCTATCCTTTTATTCCCCAGATATTGTGCTTCTTTCTGAAATGTGGCTTAAGCCACATAACAAAGACAATGAAATACTTCCACCAGGATACAATCTACTTAGAAAAGACTGCACATTCAAAAGAGGAGGCAGTGTTGATCTTATTAACATAAATATCCCTACTTTCAACACCACCAAAACCCTATTCGCAAAGGTAAAAATTAACCCACAAAAACAACTAAACATACAAGACTCATACATCGCCACCCAGGGACAATATAAATACGCTAGAATCCATAACACACTGGGCATCAGAATCTCTCCCCCAGGAAACACTCTTACAAAGTGATTTCAACACAGACTGGACTTTAATAAATTCACCTCTCCCCACTACTCATATAAACCTACATGGTTTCATTTAGATCATCCAAACCCCCTACTAGGACTGACAAAGCCGCCAAAAATTTATGCATTTTAGATTGGTTCCTCACTAATCGCCCATCCACAACACAACACTCTGGCACATTGCCAAACACCCTAAGTGACCACCTCCCTACTTTTCGACTACGACAACAAATCAAACAAACTAAAAATAGCTCCCTAAAACAAATATGCTATACAAAACACTTTAGAACAGAAAACCTAATAATAGCACTGAATGACTGCAACTGGTCCTCACCCTTGACAAGGCTGTGCACTATTTTAACTCCACATTTTTGAACATACTAAATGAACTTGCCCAACCTCCCCCCCCCCCCCAAGAATAATTCAAAGTCCAACTCTTCTCCCGGCTCACCAAAAGTATCCAACTCCTACTAAAACAAAGGGATAAGGCACGGGACATCTGGTATAACAACAAAACTAATACTAACAAGCAACAATATTGTGAATTAAGTAAAAAAAAAAACATTACTCCAATATAAAAACAAAGCTAGCCCTCAAAAATTCTGGGTTGCCATAAATAATATTCTCCAACCAGATAAAACTTGTACCCCAACTCCAAACATTAACACATCTATAAGTAACACAGCAACAATTCAATAAATATTTTACCAACTCCATTTTAAAACTATCAACATATTCTCCACCTACAACCCTCAAACAATTACCAAACTCCCCTTCCAACCAAAACTATTTCTCCTTCCAACCAGTTCAGATCAGTCCAGTACAGTACACAGATACCTGTCCACACCAAAACCCACTACCCTGGCTGGTGATAAACTCCCAGCAGAATATCTATATCGCAGCCCAAAGCTATCTCATACCCTGTGTCTCTGTAATCATAAATAGGTCAATCTCAGAACAAAAAGTCCCACATCTCTGGAAAATGGAAAACGCTGAGAGAAGAAATGAGCCACTTTTGTGACTAAGTATTTTTCCACTGTTTATTTGCTAAGGTTTTCTGCATAGCCGCCTATTTTGAGCATTTTCTGGCTTGTTAAATTTGATTTCTGCATTAGTCACTGTATTTAGAGCACAACCTAGAGCTGTTTACTGAATTTCCTGTTTGCACTTATTTTTAAAAATCGTTTTTTTCTCAAAACTTGCATTTTATCTGTCTTTGGCCTAGCACTCTTGTGTGGGGTCATTTAGTGCACTGTTATAACTTGTTGATACTTGTTAACCTCTGCTATCTCTGAAAAAACAAAAAAACAAAAAAAATCTTGCTTTTTTCCCACTTTTCTGAGATTTAAAAAAGTTCAATTACAGGCTTGCTGTACTTGAACTGTTTGTAAGTTTCTGTGAGGCCATTTTTTGCTTGGGCTAAAGGAAAGTCTCTCTGTTGATCAGTGGCAGTGAAAAACATTGAGTAGCCTGCCTGCCCCTGTGGGAGTGGCTACTGACTTGAAACTGTAGTTTTATTGGCCATTCTGGGTCAATTCCAAAACTCCTTCATCTTCCTCTCTTAGAACCTGGTTGCCTTGTGGTTTTGGCGTCTTTTCAGGCTTGTTGGCTGTTGGTGAAGCACCCACCAAGAGGAGAAAACTCTGAGAGAAGAAAGGAGCCACTTTTGAGATTTTCCTCTGTTTATTTGCTAAGTTTTTCTGCATAGCCACCTATCTGAGCATTTTCTGGCTTGTTAAATTTGATTTCTGCATTAGTAACTGTATTTAGAGCACAACCTAGAGCTGTTTACTGAATTTCCTGTTTGCACTTATTTTTAAAATCGTTTTTTTCTCAAAACTTGCATTTTATCTGTCTTTGGCCTAGCACTCTTGTGTGGGGTCATTTACTGCACTGTTATAACGTGTTGATACTTGTTAACCTCTGCTATCTCTGAAAAAACAAAAAAAAAAATCTTACTTTTTTCCCACTTTTCTGAGATTTAAAAAAGTTCAGTTACAGGCTTGCTGTTCTTGAACTGTTTGTAAGTTTCTGTGAGGCCATTTTTTGCTTGGGCTAAAGGAAAGTCTCTCTGTTGATCAGTGGCAGTGAAAAACATTGCGCAGCCTGCCTGCCCCCTGTGGAAGTGGTTACTGACTTGAAACTGTAGTTTTATTGACCATTCTGGGTCAATTCCAAAACTCCATCTTCCTCTCTTAAAACCCTCTTTTGTGCGGTTTTGTGCGTTTTTGAGCATAGCGCAACAGCGAGCAGCGCCTCCTAATTGGGTTTAAACTATTCCTGGCTCCACAAAGTCTGCTCTTCACTTTTTCCCTTAGAACTGCTCTATCTCTCAATTTAAATCACCATATTCTCATTCTAAGGCCCTTCACTGGTCCAATTAAGTAATCCTACAAGTTAGCACTATTAAACCATAAGCACTACTTACTCTTATACTCTCTACGATTACCCTGTCCTCTATTGGTCTATCTTAAATTCAGTTTCCCTATTACTCTAACATGTCCAAAGGTCAGTCAATGGTTTCCTCTCCAGTCCAGCTGGTGAATCAGGGAATTTTGAGGCAATGTTACAACTGTCTCATGTACACGGACAACCCTCTCCTCCTCCAAACAGGTTCAAATATCTGTGAGAGATGCAACTATTTAGCCAAACTGGAGGCTGAGCTCTCTCATCTCAAAACTGGTATAACCAGTCAGGAGGAGAAGGTAACCTCACACAACACAATTCCAGTATCACATAGTCCCATCACATCAACGAACCAAACACATAAATACACAAAAACATACTCGGAGGCTCTAAATAAAAATCTACCTAAGCAACAGAGACCTCCAAAGCAGACATCGAAGCAAACGCTACCTCAAAACAAAACACACACAACACATAACCCACAAAGTCAGTGTGCCAAGCAGCCACAGCCCTTAAGGCTGAATAACACACCTGATACTCTTGTTATAGGTGACTCTATTGTCAGACACACTGACGTCCCGCTCACCAGGCTGAATAAAGAGAAGGTCACAGTGAGCTGCCTGTCGGGTGCTAGGATCAGACACATAACGCAAGCACTCAGGTCACTCCAAAGCAAATACAAATATGACTCAGTCATTGTACATGCTGGTGTGAATGACCTGAGACGTACCTCCCTGGACTACATGAAAATAGACATAGAGGAGCTCTCTGATCATGTAGCCCAGGCTGGTATGACCCTGACCTTGAGCAGCATCTTACCCTCACCTAGAATGATGCCACAGTACAAAGACAAAATGATTGATTTTAACAATTGGCTAAAATTTTGGTGTCATTCAATGGGGATCCAGTGTCTGTCAGCCTGGGATGACATGCTCGACAAGCCACGTTGCTTCGCAAGGGACGGCTTGCACCTGTCACCACTGGGCTTTCGGATATTGGCAAAGGCTCTTGCCACCCCATAGTGCCCTTTTTAGGCAAGGCTCAAAAGTCAAACCCACCCCCATAGACAGTACAAGGAACAAGAAACTAAGGGTAATGCTGCTAAACTCCAGAAGTCTTAACCTCAAGATGCACGCACTCGAAGCTCTCCTCAGTATGGAGAACATCGATATCTGTGCAGTGACAGAAACCTGGTTCAAGGCTCCAGAGAGCACCCCAGCACTACCAGGCTATACCTCATATCATGCTTTTCGGCCCCAAAACCCGGACCGAACCACAAAAGGAGGGGAGTTTCCATATTTATCAAGGATATCCACACCTCGAGGTTAGTGGCATTGCACGGCATCGGAGACCATCCATGTGCAACTAACAGTGGGCAAGACTGCTTTTCAGTTTATAGCATCCTACAGACCACCCTCTCAAAGTCAGGAATCCCATTCGGCTTTCCTGAAAACATTGGAGAACATGAAGATCTCTCCAAACACCATTATATTGGGCGACTTCAACTACCCAAACATTGACTGGAAGCACTACTCAAGCCCCAGCACCTTAGCCCAAAGATTCCTGGAAATTATAAACTCAAATGCTATGGAACAACTAGTCACCACTCCCACAAGAGGGGACAAAGTACAGTTTTGTACCTACCATAAATGTAGATGTCCGATAGGTATGCATCTGCAGTCATCACATATGGGTTTGTCCTGCCTCAGGCAGCCCTTCGGTCGGCCGGATTCCAAAGTCTGGGTCCGGCGTCGGCTGATGTCGCCCCTTCCCCGACGTCAGAGCGCCTGGGGTATAAAAGCTTCAGCCGACGCCATCTTCCTCAGTTTTTCTTGCCCCAGATGCCAGGTGCCCTCTAAGGAAGGCTAAATTTGGAGAAATGCAATAAATTCCAAACATGCACAAAAATATACACATATATAAAAACAAATACACCATAATAGATAACCCCAGCTAGCTATGAGAGGGGAATGTACCCAAGAAATACCACAGAGGGGAAGGAGGGTGGGTAAACCTGACTGAAGATGCATACCTATCGGACATCTACATTTATGGTAGGTACAAAACTGTACTATGTCCTTCAAAGATGCATCTGCAGTCATCACATATGGGTAGAATACCATAGCTAATCTGGGGGTGGAGGATCTATGTAAAGGATGGAGTAGCTAAAATGCCCTGCAGGACTGCCGTAGCAAAGTCTGCAATGGATCTGGAATATAAAGGTAAGTTGTAATGCTTGGAAAATGTATGCACGGAGCTCCATGTAGCAGCTTCTAAAATGTCCTTGGTAGCCACCACTCTTAAGAAGGCTGTGGAGGTGGCTGTGGCTCTGGTCGAATGAGGTCTAATGTTAGCTGGCACAGTTTTTCCATGAAAGGAGTAACAGAAACAAATGCAATTCCCTATCCATTTTGAAATTGTCTGTTTTGAAATTGCTTTTCCTTGTGCACCAGCAGCATATGCTACAAACAACTGGTCAGTTTTTCTGTCATTTTTAGTTCTGTCCAAGTAGTAGCACAACTGTCTGTGTATGTCCAGGGTGTGCAGAAGCTTTTCCCCTTTGTTTTGTGGATTTGGAAAGAAGGTAGGCAGGTGAATAGCTTGGTTTAATGAGACCCTAGATACCACCTTTGGCATAAATGAAGGATTGGTTCTCAATGAGACTCTGTCTTGATGAAAAATAAGAAATGGCTGCACTGCCATGAGGGCCTGTAACTCAGATACTCTTCTTGCTGAGGTTATGGCCAGAAGGAAGGCAGTCTTCCATGAGAGGAACTGTAGTTCTGCAGATGCTGCTGGTTCAAAGGGAGGCAGTGTTAGTTTTTCCAACACGAAGTTAAGGTCTCAAGTAGGCAGTGGTGGTTTCCTTGGAGGATTGATGTTTTTAATTCCTCTTAGAAACTGCCTTAGCAGAGGATGAGAGAAGACAGGAGGATCAGTATTGTACTCTGCTGAAATTGCTGAAGCATGAATTTTAATGGAAGAGTAAGACAGGCCATTGTAAAGCATTTCTGCTAAATATTCCAGGATATGCGCCATGTTCATAACTGTTGCATCTAGGCCCTTTGAGGTGTTCCAGGTGTGAAATATTTTCCATTTTGCTGAGTATGCCTTTCGTGTGGAAGGCCTGCGAGCTTCCATGATGATATCCTTTACTCTTTTGGATAGCTTATCCTGGTGATGAGTCAAGGTATTTTCCAGGCAGCTAGCTGTAATGTTTTCAGGTTGGAATGCAGAGTTTTGTAATTGTGCTGTGTCAGGAGAAGCGGCCATTGTGGCAGAAGCCATGGTTTTGTCCATGACATGCTCTTTAGCAATGGGTACCAGTGCTGTCTTGGCCAGTCTGGAGCTATCAGAATCACTCTTGGCTGCTCTGCCCTGATCTTCAGTAAGACCTTGGTCATTAATGGAAGAGGTGGGAATGCATACACTGTTAGATCTCTCCAGCTGAAAGAGAGGGCGTCCACTTTCCATGCTTGTGGGTGGTATGTCCTTGTGCAGAATTTGTCCAGCTGATGATTGTGTGGGGAGGCAAAGAGGTCTATGTCCGGTCTCCCCCATGACTGTGTTATTTGATGGAAGATGTCTGGGTGCAGCATCCATTCGTGTGCATCCATGATGTTCCTGCTTAAGCTGTCCGCCAGTATATTGTCCTTTCCTGGTACAAACTGGGATTGCAGCTGTATATTGAGAGTCAGGGAAAGTTCCCATAGATTCATTGCCAGTCTGCAAAGAGGGTAGGAATGGGTGCCTCCTTGCTTGTTTATGTACCACATAACTGTAGTGTTGTCTGTCCTTATTAGCAGGTGGCCTTGATGTAGAAATAACTTGAAGGCCTCGATTGCATGTATCACTGCCAGCATTTCCATTTGGTTTATGTGCATGCGTAGCTCTTTTTGTGACCATAGTCCTTGAATGCATCGTCCTTCCATGTGCGCTCCCCATCCGTGGTCTGAAGCATCCATTGTAATCGTTTGGCTGGCTATTGGTTTGCTGAAGGGCAAACTCCTGCTTGACTGGCTTGCTTGAGCCCACCACAGAAATTCCCTTTGAAGGCATGGGATGAGTGGTATCAAAGTTTCCAAGCTGTGACTGTGCTGAGTCCATACACTCCTTAGGTACCATTGGAGTTTCCTCATATGTAGCCTTGCTTGAGGAATCAGAAGAATGCAAGAAGCCATGTAACCCAGGGCCTGCAGGATTTTCCTTGCAGTCAGCTGAGTTTGTCTTGACAGGTTTTTGAAGTAATCCGGTAGTTGGTTTTGTTTTTCTTCTGTGAGGAAAGCCATTTGGGTGGTTGTGTCTAGATCCGCACCCAGAAAAGTTATTCTTTGGGATGGTACAAGTCTTGACTTGTGAATGTTGACTGTATATCCCAAGGCCTGAAGAAGATAGATGGCATAATTCAAGTGTTTTACCAAAATTTGTTGGCTGTCCGCTTGTATAAGGCAGTCGTCCAGATACGGGTATATTTGCAACCCCTGAAGTCTGCAGTGTGCAATTACTGATGCCAGGCATTTCGTGAATACTCTGGGCGCAGTAGATAAGCCAAAGGGCAATGCTGAGAATTGATAATGCTCTGAACCTGCAAGAAATCTGAGGTGTCTTCTGCAGCTTTGTCTGATAGGGACATGCAGGTATGCCTCCTTGAGGTCCAGAGTTACCAGCCAAGACCCCTTGCCCAGCATGGGAAGGAGTTGCTGTAGAGTCAACATTTTGAATTTTGGCACAATGAGATAAGTATTTAGTTCGGACAAGTCAAGAATAGGCCTCCATTGCTTTTCTTTTCTTGGAAAAAGGAAGAGTCTGGAATAAAATCCTTGGCCTTGTTCTGCAAGAGGAACCTTTTCTATTGCTTTCATTTTCATTAAGTTGGAGATTTGTTTCAAAGCCTCTGCCCTTTGATTTGGTGGCAGGTCTGGCATGCCTTTTCTTTTCGGCAATGTGTGGAAATGGAACCTGTATCCTTTGTCTATTATTTGTAGTGCCCATTTGTCCCTTGTAATAATGTGCCAATTTTCTGAAAATAAGGAAAGCTTTCCGCCCAAAGGTGCTTCCAACTGAGCCCTGGTTGGCGGTGTCAAGGTAAAGTCATTGAGTCTGTCCTTGTGCAGCAGTTGTAGGCCCTGCACTACCTCTCTGGTTGGGATGCTGCCATTGATGTCCTCTGTAGGAGCCTCTAGCTTGCCCTCTACCTCTGGCACGCCTGTTCTTACCTCTCTGAAATCTGTCTGTGTCTGGAAAGGACCAGTTTTTGGAAGGCCAATTTCTTGGTGGTTGGACCTGCATACAATCTTTGACTGTTTGTACAGATTTTGCCTTTTCTTCAAATTTCTTTAAGACCTCCTGAGCAGTGGAGCCAAATAACTTTTGCTTTTCCAGTGGAGCATCCAGAAGCTTTGCTTTAACATGGTCTGGCAGAGATTGTTCCTTCAGCCAAGCATGCCTACGTATAACTGCACCTGTCATAGCTGACCTACATGAAGCTTCCAATGCATCATAACCACACTGCAAAAAATGGTTGCTAACCTGTTGAGAGTTATGTACCAGATCCTGAAGTGATTTGCGATCTAGGGGTTCAGGTGAAGACAGCTTTTTATGCAATTCATCTAACAAATATTCTTGGTACTGTATCATATGAAATTGACAGTTTAAAGCCCTCATAGCAAGGGTAGCAGAAGTATACACTTTTTTACCCCATCGCTCTAAAGCCCTGGACTCCCTTTCAGAGGGGAGTGGATTTTTTGTAGTGGCAGCTGTAACCCCCCTAAGGGCCCTGGGAAATAGTTTCTGGATCAGCAGAGTGGACCTTGTAAAGGAAAAGATGTGATTCCGGGACCCTGTAGTACCTATCTGGTTTGGCAGGAGCCGGAGGGAGAGTGTCAGGGGTTGTGCTTGATTCCGAGTACAAATCATCAATGACATTCAAAATAGGGGGAATAGCCAAAGGTCTATGCTGAGGCAAATGCAAGAAGGTCCTTAATCTCTTCCTGGAATCAGAGAATTCCTGGCCCTGCCATTGGAAATGCTCCCTCATAGTGTGCAAAGTTTCCCCAAAAGACAGTTCTTCAGGAGGGGAGGCCGAAGGGATAGATTCCTCTGCATCTGAGTCCTCGTAGGCCAAAAAAGCCTCCTCCTGGTAGTCCGAGAGGGCAGAGCCAGCAGAGGCCTCATCTGAGGAGAGGGGATCAGAGGGCTCAACCCTGGGCCTTTTTGCTGTAGAAGGTTGAGAGCCCCTGTCCGGATGAGGTTGAGAGCCCCTAATTAATGAAATAAGGTCCTCTCCTAGACTAAGGATCTGAGAACCTGTAGTGGGTCCCTCTGGGATAACCCTGGGAGGCATAGATTTTGAGTGTTTAGCAGCTTTAGCCCTAGAGAATGCCTTAATAGACATGGATGCAGGAGGCCTGGCTGCACCACGTGCTGGTGTAGTTTTGTCTAAGGGAATGGTGTCGGAAGGTTCCTGGACACCAGATTCCAAAGGAGATTCAACAACCGAGACAGTAGTGGCCTCCGGGGCCGAGGTTGTCGGTTGTACGGTTTCGGTGGACGGTAGTACCAAGGACTCTGTTTCAGCCGAAACAGAGACACTCGCGGTAGGCCTGGCCGACTGCGGGTGTCGGTCCTTGTCCTTGCGTTTCTTCATTAAATGTGAAGTCGGAGTCTCCGACGACATTTTGTAAGCAAAACTAGCCCAAAAAAATTCCTCTGCAAACTCCGACCGACGTCTTAGAGTGCGTCGGTTGAAGGAAGCACAGGCGGAACAGGCTGAGACGTTGTGGTCTGGGCCTAGGCAAGGTAGGCAGTAAGAGTGGAAATCCTTATGAGGTATTTGTTTCCCACAAGTTAAGCAATTATTAATTTTATCTGACATCGGCTGAGGCAAGAAAGAGTCCCCAACGGGGTACTTAGCTTTTGAAGTCTTCGGTTTAGCTGCATTACAGGAGCTGGCTGACCGGCACTTGCGAACTGCTTCTGCTTCGGGCACCACGCGGCAAGAAAGACTGAGGAAGATGGCGTCGGCTGACGCTTTTATACCCCAGGCGCTCTGACATCGGGGAAGGGGCGACATCAGCCGATGCCGGACCCAGACTTTGGAATCCGGCCGACCGAAGGGCTGCCTGAGGCAGGACAACCCATATGTGATGACTGCAGATGCATCCTTGAAGGACATCATACTAGACCTGATCATTACCAACATGGGGACTCTATGCTCCACACCAGAAGTATATCCCTCATTGGTAAGATCAGACCATAAATTAATTTCACTGGATGTCCACATCCCGACCCCACCCCCAGCCCAGAAAACCACAGTGAAAAACTTCTCAAAAGCGAACTTCTCACTTCTCAAAACCGAAGTGGAATCCTTCAAGGCCCCAGGGCCAGTGGAAACTACAGCCCAAACTGCAGAATCCTATATAAATGATTTCTATGGACATCTCCAGGAATGCATGGATCATGCTATCCCAAACAAAACCAAGACCCAATCATCCAAAGGCAGGCGTCCAGTCTGGTTGACCCCTGCCATAAATAAACTGTACAACAGAAGGAGGAAGCTACTACATGACAGAGCAAAATCCCTAATAGGGAAGGCATCTCTGATCAGTACTAGCAAAAAATTACGATCCCTCATAAAATCCTCCAAGGCCAGCTTAGAGAGAAAAATTGCACAGGACACCAAAGACAATCATAAGGCTTTTTATAGTTATGCTAGAAACCTGGGATGCAACTCCCAGACTTGTTCTGAGTTGATTCTAAACGACAAAAAATACACTGAACCCACAGACATCGCCAATATCCTGGCAGACAGGTTCAGTGCAAACTTCTCCACCCCCTCCCCCCCAAAAGAGCAAGTATCTATCCCGGCAGAGGGCTGCCTCCCAAACATCTCAGATGCTCAGGTGAAGGCTGCCCTCTCCAAAGCAAAAAACACTGCTTCCATGGGAACAGATGGCATCCCAGGTTGCGTCCTACATGAACTACAAGAGGAACTAATCCCTCAAATAAAACAGCTATACAATCTCAGCCTCACTACAGGATATGTGCCCACAGAATGGCGTGACAGCAACAGTGGTCCCACTCCACAAAGGTGGAGCCTCTACGGACCCTGGAAACTATTGCCCCATAAGCCTGACTAGCTTAGTCTGCAAGGCTATGGAGAGGATCATCATGGAGCTCATAAACAAAGACAATGGGGACCTACAGACACTAGATCCTACCCAGTTCGGCTTTGTCAAGGGCAGATCCTGCCTTTTGAACCTGGTTGACTTCTTTGAAACAGTCACCAAAGCCATAGATGAAGGGAAGGTAGTCCACACAGCCTATCTGGACCTTGCAAAGGCATTTGACACAATACCCCACTCGGGCATCATAGATAAGCTATCCAGCTTAAATATAAACCCCTATGTCACAAGATGGGTCGCAAACTGGCTCAAAGACAGAACCCACAGAGTGAGAGTTGCTGGAGCCATGTCAGACTCGAAACCGGTCACAAGTGGCGTCCCACAGGGTTCTGTCCTGGGACCACTCTTGTTCGGTATATACTTTTTCGAGGTACAGGCAAACAAGGGAGGACTATGGCTCACCAAGTTCGCAGACGACTGCAAACTGGGTGCCATAATCAACTCTCCAGCTGACACAAACATCCTTCAAAAAGGTCTCACAGAGACAGATAACTGGTGCCAGCGCCATGGTTTAAAGCTAAATGCCAAAAAATGTATAGTCATACCCTTTGGCAAAAACAATGTACCCACAAATTACCACATAGGTGGCAACCCATTAAGTACAGAGAAAGTTATTAGGGACCTGGGGACCCAAGTTGATAGCAATCTCTCCTTTGAAAACCACATTGCCAAAGTGGTTAGAAAGACCTTCTACATTGCCCACCTCATCAAGAAGGGTTCCACATCTAGATCAAGAGAGGTAATCATGCCCCTTTATTCATCCCTCATCAGGCCCATCATAGAATACAATGCCCCTTTTGGGATGTACCTTACCCGACACCTGCAGCAATTAGAAAGACCCCAAAAGTATCTCACCAAGAGGATCAAGGGTCTCAAACAGATACCATATGCTGCTCAGTTAAAAAAACTCCAGCTCTACTCAGTTGCATACCGCCTACTTCGAGGCGATCCATGCCTGACATACAAAGCTATGTCAAATCCAGAATTAATGGACATGCTCCACCTCAGTAAATCTAAATCCCTTAGAGCCACATGCTCGAGGGACTTGAACCTCAGCACAGAAATAAATAGAACTTGCTGGAGGGACAGGTTCATAACCCAGAGGCTCCCTTCACTCTGGAATAGAATTCCAGTTCATGTGAGGCAGAGCACCTCACTGAATCTCTTCAAGAAGAATGTCGATAAGTGGATGGGGGATCGTAGGTTTGTCCCAGGGATTACTCTTGTGTCACTATTAGACAGAGGCACAGTAAACTAAACCTTAAAAAGGGCACAGTATACTCAAATCAAGGGGTGGCGTAAGCCATACAGAATCGGGCTAGGCTTATAATTGCCCCAGGGCAGATAGCCTAGTATGAACCTATATAATAGCTCTACTCAAGGGTGGAAACACAACTGTGTTATCAAACTACTACCCAACAGCCATACTATCCCCACTCTCAAGACTCCTAGAGAAATGTATACATTCCCAAACATTAAAATTCCTTCTCTCCAACAATCTCCCAGCCAAAACTCAACACGGTTTTTGTCCTGGAAACAGCACCATTACTGCCTTATCAGTTTCACCAATCACATTAATCAACAACAAAATGCAAGGAATCTAGTATTAACTGTCTTTTTATACTTCTCTAAAGCATTTGCTACAGTCTCCCATAGCAATCTACTGACTGTTCTCTCAGAACTTTAAATACCTCTGCACTCCTATGGTTCAAAGACTATCTTACTAACTGACAACAGTCCGTTAAATGGCAGGACAATCTATCCCCTCTTCTCCGGTGTCTCTCAAGGATCTATACTTGGTCATCTGCTCTTCACAACATTCACAAACAACCTCCATAAAGTCACCCTTCATGCAAGCCTAGTGCAATATGCCTACGACTCTGTCCTAACCTGCTCTGCCCCCTCTTTCCATCTTCTACAGAAAATAACCCAAGAATCCTTTACTGCAGTTGAAACCGGGTTAGCTGATTCCCAATTAATACTCAACCCCAAAAAACTCAAGCGTATGCTCTTTCATCTCTCCAAAGCTATAGACCCCATTCCCCCTTTTACAATTACCACCTCTGGCAACACCCATATCACTCCAGTTGAACATACCAAGCTATTCGGTGTTATCATCGACCAAAACATGAAATCGACAAACACATAGCTCAAACTATAACTAAACTGCACAAAAAACTAGGCACATTCTACAGATGCAAAAAATACCTGACCTCCAATAGTAAAATCACCATGGCAAGGGCCCACTTACTCTCCACATTACTTTATGCCTTTCCCATCCTAGTTAACCCAAATAAAGACCATCTAAACAAACTATCCACATGTTATAAAAATATAGCTAAATTCACTACTAACTCTTCCTACAAATCTCACCATTGTCTAGCCCTTCACAAACTGCCCTGGATGGAATTACCAAATTTACTTAACCTAAATTAACTCACCTTAGCTCACCAAATTCTTTATTATCCAAAAAAAAAAAAAAAAAGCCCTACATGGCCTAATCAACCATTACACCAACAGCCTTCAGCTAAGGTCTACCAATAAAGTACTGGTAGAAGTATCCAACAGTAGATACAACTCCGGAGATTCCCTACATCCTTGTACTATCGCAGAAAATGTAGAACTCCCTTCCACTTGAAGTTAGGACACAATCAAACCAAGCCAGTTTCAAAAAAACAGTTAAAATCCTTTGTCTTGGATATGTGCCTGCGCTGACCCAGGATAACTCCTATAAGACCACTCTAGCCCAATTAATCTTCTAAATATCTATTATAACAGCTTCCTATAACATCAAAACCTATATAATTTCTTGCCATACAAACTATACCAATGATTACATTATTATGCATTACGTCTCTCAGCTCAACAATGCTGTTATGTCTAATAATTTTGTGAATATGGGAATTCTTGACAAAATTTTTAACTTCTTTTCTAAATTGTTGTATACACTTTTCTTCTTTTCACTGAAATTTTCTATTTTGTATTACAGTATGTCACATGTACTGTCATATTGTATGGAGCCTTTCTCCCAAGGCCACAGCTGAAAATGGGCAACCGTGCCCAGTTGGACTTACCCACAAAACAAATGTAAAATAAATAAAAATAAGGATGCTGATGGGATATGCTATGGCATCAGCTGCTAGTTTTAGGTGTTCTGATGGAAGGTTATCAGCATAAGGGGAACATGTCTCAGTCTATTTAGGCGTTTAAGCACAAGGGAAGTGGGAACTAGTTATAAAGTGAAAGTTGGGGCTGATGGCAATTTATTAGTGTTTTCATACTATCTGCAACAAATTCTATTGTTAATGGCCTTCTAGCAAGAATTGATAAATTATATATAGCTATTCCATCCCTGTCACTGATTTTCCTCCACTACAGATTACAGATGTAATGGATACCAATGCAAAATAATACATTTTGCATTAGATGCAGACAGAAAATCAAGAGAATGATTTTTTTCTATGTACGTGGCAATACTACAGTTGGACTAAATGGAAGAGAATTTATGCAAGATGAGAAAAACATGACATGTGGTGCAGAATTTCTTCTTGGGGATTAACTAAATGTTACATCTGAAAAGTTGCTTTTGTTCTGGATCAAAAAGTACATATGTGTATGCATACTCATCATAACTATACATGTTCAAGCAAAATCATTGCACTGTGAATTACGTACGGGATTACAACTTCCCAAGCTTTAGAAAGTCCCCATACAGGGTCATCTACCCCACAATATGCACATCAGTAGGAAACAGTAAAAAAAGAGTGGAGACATGTTATTTTTTGTTTAGTTTGTTAATGAAACATCATTCAAAATTCCAGCAACAATTAAAGACTAATCTTCAGAGACTCGCTATATGCAAATGCCAGTTCTGGCAACATTACTTAATCCCTCACCACAATCTCTCAATGACTGCACTCTCTCTTGCCTCTGCTGAAAACCTCACAATGAGCAGCTTACCTGCTTGTCACTTTCACTATTGTATATCATTTTCTATATGCTATATGCATATGAATGCTTACATGTTTTGTTACAGCTGTATCGCAATGTATATGACAGTTTTCTTTGTTCTGCTTTATAATTTTACCTGGATTAAGACAAATGGATTAGTTGTAATCAGGGCTCTACCTTGGGTAAAGCCAACTAAAAAAAACAAAAAACTAGGAGGACCATCAAAAAAGTGGGCTTCTGGAGCCTACTATAAGATGAAAAGAATGTATTCAACTCTCAAGACAAATGTAAGCAGCAGAAGACAGGGCACTTCCATGCATACCTTATCAAATTCTTAGCACAAGAAACCTGGACAAAATAATGTGTGTGTGTGTGGGGGGGGGGGGGGGGCAAAGGCTGAGAAACAAAGACATTTTAATTATTGCTCTTATAAACTTGGAACATTGCTAAAACAGGTTTTGCATTTGCATGCATTTCCTAAGGATATGAGGATGGAAACTCAACTGTCATTAGTCATTTCACTCCTCAATGATTTGACAGTAAATCGCAAATTTTATGAGGAAGAGAGCAAAAATCTGAGCATTCTGCAAACATCTGGACAGATAAGAGGTATGCCACGATGAAGTGAAAAATAATAAAGATAATATGCAAAGAGAAGCGTGATAAAGGGAGGAGAATCTATACTGCCTCTGTGATATTACTTGATCATGTATGGTTACAGTGAGCATGCTCACATAACTGTTTTATGTTTATTGTAGAGATAACTGTTGCAGTAGGGCTTAGTTTCATAAGACACAGTAGTAAGCAGTTCCATGAGTGTATGAAACACAGTAGCCTGCCAGGCTCCAAAAATGATGTCCACCTTGTATTATTTAAAAAGGTGTGAAAGCTCCATGCAGCTTCCTCACAAATGTTGTGTGCAGAAATGTTCCTCAAAAAGACTGCAATTGTAGTAGCTATCCTTGTGGAGAGTACTCTAATCTTGCCTTGTAACAGCTTTTCATGCTGATCATAATAAAAGTTAATACAAGCTGTTAACCTTTTGGGAAAAAAAATAGCTTCTCCTTGCTTACCTGACATAAATACAAAAAGTTTGCCAGTCTGTCTAAAACTATTGCTCATGTCAAGATAGAAACCGAGCTGTCTAATCTATGTACATCAAAAAGGTGCAGGATCCTCTCTCTATCACTCTTTGTTCTGATGGTTAAGAACAAAGACTGGAAGTTGGGTGGCCTGGCAAAGAGCCATCTCTGAAATTTAAGTATAAATTAGGATCTAGGTTAGACCCTAAGCAACTATGTCCAAATGTAATGGCCTGTGACTCAGATTCACCTGGATGCAGTAGTGTCCATCAAAAATTAAGTCTTCCAAGAAAGAAGGAAAAGGCTGTCTGATCAAAGGAAGCCACAGTACTTTTGTTCTAGGACATTTAGATCCCATAGTGGAAGCATTAATTTTCTTGGTAGACTCAAATATTTGTTTGACAGAAGTGGCAACAACCAAACATGGTTTCAATGGCAAACAAACCAATTACTCCTTTCTTGAAAAAAGTAGACTGACAGAGGACAGCTTGATGGTCTCCAGCCACCCTGGGAAGATGTATTTAGACTTACAACAGGCTGAAAATCTGATACACAAAAAAACATTTACAACTTCCTAGTGAGAGGCTTTTTGGCCTGTCTCACAATCAGAAGGATCTCTGGAGAGAACTTCCACCGAGATGTAAGAGTTCAGTTCTCCAGACTGCAATAAGTAGGTACTTTAACTGTATGTGCACTTGGGTTCCCTATTAATGGAACAGATTACAGGACAAGGAGAGAACTTTGGGATCATCACTGCTTGTCTCCTTGAGAAGGGAGACTTAGGACTATCCTGGATATAGAGGAGTAAAGGATTAGTCTGGCATGTCCTATATTTCTTTTCTTAGTGAGTAGGAAATTAAGGGCAGTTGCAGAAAGGCATAAAGGAGGTCCCTGTTCCAGACTCTTCACTTATGTCTCCACTGTCGGTGATGGAGCACAGACTTGTTAATATGGTCTGCTACTTTAAGATCGATCAGATAAATAGCATATAAACAATGGCTAACATCTCTGATGCTGAAGTGTCTACCTTTATCACTGGCATTCCACATTATCTGAATATTTAGGGAGCCAATATGCACCCCAAACTAGGTCGATTTTCAGAGTTAAGGTATGGATTCTTTTCAGTCTGTAAGCTGTGTTCCAGGATTTGCTTTTGCTGGTGTCATAATGGAATTCCCAGTAAATCAGAAGGCTAGGAAATTATCCTGTCAAGTGAGTGCTATCAGAGGGTGCAATGGTAGCAATGTAGCATCCTCATACATAGTCTCACAGAATGAACCATGGGGATCAATATGAATATGGGTCATTCTGAAGGCTGCACACTTTATATCAAGCAGGGACGGGACTGCAGTCTGGGAGAAGAGCACATTCAGCACAGCTATCTTTTCCTTCCGGACACAGCATGGCCCTCCAAACACGTTTACTTTGTATGGAGGCATTAGCCTAGATTTCTACGTCTTCACCTCTTTCCTAGGATTTGCCTAATTCAAGCACTTGGTTACGGTATGGGTAAATGTGAATGACTTGGAGACATAGATGGAAAAAGGTTGAGGTTAAGCATATTATAAACACTCTTGGAGCAATGAGAAAAAAATCAAATGAAAATCAGGTGAATTGGAAGTGTTCATATTTTGCCAGGAACAATCTTCTATAACATGCACAAATATCCTTCATGTCCAGGTGACTGTAACAGCTCTTGAAGAAGTGTAAGAGACTACTCGTTTGACATCCTGAATTTGTTGACCACCAGGAATTTATTTAATATTGAAATGCTCAGGATTAGCTGTTATTGCTGGTATTTTCTTGGAATTAACAGCAACTGGGAGTAGAAGCCTTATTTTCATTCTACAAAGGGGAAACTTCTGAGTGCAAGATGATGCTAACGTGCATTTTAAGACTGTTTCTATTTGGAAAACCTGATCTGGCTGGGGTGCAGACATTCCTATGAATGAATTCTATTTTAATAACTCAAGTCAATATGTACTCCCTCATCCAATAGTACATGGTCAGAGCTCAAACAACTACATTCTAAACAGGGAAAGCTTGCCACTTAATGGCTGGGATGCAGACCAGGGACTGTAGTTAGAAACAGGAAGCATCCTCTTGACTGGGTGGAGGACCAGTGTTCCTGCTGGAATACCTCAGCTCAACCCCTACTGCCTCACAAATAGCACTCTTCAAACTCCACATTTTATTTAAACAGACTGGCATAAGACTATCTGCAAACGACTGACCACTTGTAGGCGGGACAATTGTTTGTTATACTTTATATGGGAGTATGAATGAGCTGCTTAACTGTAGACTGCTTTACCCTTTTTTTTCCCTTCTAATTTTTTGAATACTTCCCAAAACAAGAGGCCCAAAAAGGATACATTTGTCCAAGGGTGCATTTAATAGCAGTCCTTTGGCACTGTACACTTACCTTCTGATGGCTATGCCTGAGGCCTCTGTCCTCGTAAAGTCATCACTAGTATCAGTTACACTTACATGCCTGTTCTCCTTAAGGCCTATCTGTAAGTTTTGAGAGGTGGTAATTAAAGGTGGCATCTAGGTCTTCTTTGCACATACCCACAACTTGTTTTAAATCTCCGATAATGGAGCAAAAACATCTGGCAATTAACCTATTCAAGCCCACAACACTAATTACCATGTTCCCCTCCACAGCTGCAGCTCCAGCTGTGTGGGGTGCCTTGTTTCAGTGACTCCTACTGTGCATCAAAGCCTGACCACATACACAGCTACTGTTACAATGCAATGTACCTGCTCTATTGAATTTGCAGTATTTAGTGCCACGACTAACCAGCTTAAGTGTGAGAAAATTATTTTGAAATGACCAAAGTAACACAAAAAATGCCTTATTTTTGTACTCTTAAATTTATTGAGACTCAAAAGAGTTGCAAGCAACTGCTATCCAGCCACCCAGCATGCAAGACACTGCTGGTAGGAGTGAATGAATTTACTGCCCTTACCACCTTCAGTATCAGAGGTATATACCTTCTCACCAAACGTGTCCAGAAAATAACTCTCCTCGTCATTAATAAGCATTATTAGCAGCCATCAGTAAGAACCCTCTAATATTATCCAGCAAAATGATTATAAGGTTTACCACTGGATTTTTTTCTATTGCTACTGAATTTGTCTACAATGCAATAAAACTGTTCTGACTTCCGACAGCACTTGTGATTATGAATAAGGTTCTACCAAAGTGCTCTCAAAGACATTCCTGAAACTATGTATAACTGCAGGGACAGCTGTTGGCTTATCCATCTCTCTCCATAGCAAATCAATATAGCATTCATGTGTCAGACAGCTGTGGAAGTCCTCATTTAAAATGCTCTTGCATTAAAATAAATATTTCTGCAACACATAAATCTTCCAGGGGAAACAAAGATAAAACAGTAATTCATCACTGCTATGATAACAATGATTCATTTTCAGTTTCATAGCAGAACAGCGAATGGATTTCAGAAACATTAAGCTGTGTCCTCTTCAGCCATGTCACAATCAGAATTAAGAGCCCTGGAATAACTGTCTCCTTCCTTTAAGCAATTTGGATGTACCAGAAGCAGAAAATTTACCCAGTGGCAGTGGTAACAGATGGGGTTTCTGACCACTCACTGCATATTCCTCACCAAGTTGTTTATTGGCAAAGCCTGAAAAGGCTAAGACAGGCATTCACTAAACTGGCACTGCAGATATTAGACCTATCAGTAGTGGTGTAATTCACAGTATGATGAATAATACAGCAGCAGTGACCCTTAATATGATGGACATGTGTAGCTCCAGTCCACACTAATGAAATGAGGTATGAAGATGATCTAGGTTTCATAAAACACTTAAATACCTAGGTTTTAAGAATTTACTGGCCTTGCAGTTATAAAAGACTATACGGTCTATTTACTTTGTAGTCTCAAGTTATATAGGCAAGAAGCACTTATTCTGCCTTTACTAAAGTAGTCTACAAGGTACACAGTCAGTGCAAGAAATACCTTACATGAAGCCAAACAGAAATAGCTTTAGACAGAAAACAGAGTAAAGTAAGACTTTTTTTGCAAAATGTGATGAGAAAAAAATTGCAGCCTGGGTGCATATGTCATATAGCACAACAAAAAATAAAATGATAGCTACACTTCCAGGCATCCTATCAAGTATAAGCAGTAAAAAATGTAAATAAATTAAAGTTATGTGCTCACCATAACTATGCATCTGTGTTACCCACTTTCAATTTTTCCTCAACGTATGGGTTATGGATCCAAGTCTGCTGCATTCTACAAACACTGGATCCAACTCTCAAGCTCCTCCCTCTACCCATAATGAACTAGTTCACCCACAACACTTCAAATAGAGTTTGCTGCTAAAAATATTTTAGTATATAAAAAGGGAAAGAGAATAGTAAAAGAATCAGGGCTCAAACTTGGAACAACAGGTTCCAAAAATATATATATCAGTTCACTCCAGAAGATGACAGGATGGGGGAAGGTAAGGGGAGTTGCAGAAGAGTGAAAATGGACAACATAGATGCATAGTTATGGAGAGTACATAATTTTAATATTGGATGTTGTCCTTTTCATACGTGATTCTTGGTTGGCCCTCATGGAAAAATATTCCGGAAAGCTCGTGAACCAAAAGCAGCTTCTTTTCTGGAAATTATGTCTAACTTGTAATAAGTAATGAAGGTATGAGCATTAGACCAGGTGAATGATGCACAAATACCAATAAATGAAGTTCTAGGTCAGAATGCAAATGAGGTAGCCATAGATTTAGTTGAATGAGCCTTAGGTGGTTTTGGTAGGGAAAAACCTTACTGGGAATATATCAAGGAAATGCAATTAGTTATCCATTTGGCAAAGGTAACTTTAGAAACTGGAGATCCCAACCTGTTTGGTGAGACAGACAAACTGGTCTGTTTTTTTTTGAAAACATTTGTTCTATGTAAACAGAAACATAGTTGTCTATGTACATCTAAAAGATGTAGCGTGCATCTTCCCTTATTCGAAAATTTAGGAAAGAAGACTTGTAAATTAATGGTTTGATTTATGTTCAATTTAGAGTCTAATTTTGGTAGGAAGGAAGGACTAGCTTGTAAGGTAACTATCTTTGAAAAATAATGTAGGGGGGTTTGGATGAAAGAGCCTGGAGTTCGGAAATTCTTTTTGCAGACGTAACGGCAACTAAGAAGGCTGTTTTCCAAGACAGAAATTTTAAATAATTTTTTGCTGAAGTTTCAAAGAGTTGTTCAGTCTATCATTGAAGTACTTTTGTTAAACCCAAAGGAGGTGACTGATCTCTCACTGGAAGTCTGAGTAAGAAGGTAACCTTTAGGAAAAGCTTTACACAACTTGGAAGCAGCCAAGAAAGAAATCTTGCTACCGGAGTAAAAAATTGAAATGGCTGCCAGTTTGTAGTTTGATTGTGGAAAAACAGTACCTTCCTTAAAAAGAGAAGCTAAAAATTCCAGCACTGAAGAAATAGGGACAGTAAGAGAATCAATGTTTCAGGGCCCAAATGGGAATCTTTTCCATTTACTCTTGTACATCATGTTGGTAGACAAAAAGATATGATGAACTGGGGAAGAAAGCTTAGGATGTCTAGCTACTAATGGAATTGGAGAAACCATGTTGTCAGTCTGAGGCCTGGGATACTTTATCCCAAAGGGATGTGACAGAAGGTCTGGGCTGGGGTCCAGTATCCAGGGAGGCTAACAAAGATGAGACCAAAGGAAGGGGAACCACACTTGTGAAGGCCATAAAGGAGCAATGAGGATAACAGAGTTCTTCAACTGATTGGCTTTCTATAAGAAGTTTGGAATCAGAGGTACTGGGGGCTAAGCGTAAAAGAGACCGGAGGGTCAAATGTGGACTACAGCACCTCTTGGCGACTCCCCCTGAGGGGAGATCAGGGCAAAGTAGCTTTTAGATTAGCTGTTGTGGGGAGATGGAAAACAACAACAGCAGCAAGGCTGACCTCATTGACAGGAAATCTTCTCCTCCACTGACTGATTGAAAACCCACTCATGAGGTAACAGAATGGTCCTCCTGAGTTTATCTGCTAGCACGCTGGATTCCCCTGGAATGCACATTGCCTCTACAAAGCGGTTGGAGGAGACCGCCCATTGCCACAATCTAATAGTCTCTCGACAGAGGGGGTAAGACAGAGTTCCTCCTTGTTTGATTTATCAGACCACAGACATGTTTGTCTGTTTGAATCTCAATAGTCCCAAGAGGAAGAACATCTTGAAATGCCTGAAACACTTAGTAGAACTGCTTTCATCTCTAGGACATTGATATGTGACTTGGTCTCCTGGGGGGACCACATGCCTTCACAAGAAATACATCCCCATCCCAGTTGGGAGGTGTCCATGGTCAATGAGGCTACTGGAGGAGACAAAACAAAGGGGCAATCTACATAAATGTCATCCACCTGGATCCACCAACAAAGATGGTTTCTGCATATTGGAGCAAGTTTTACGGGAAAGGCCAGAGGATGTCGAATAATATACCACTGAACAGCTAAAGTCAGTTGTAGAACACGCATATAGTAACGTGCTAATGAACTAAGCCTATAGAAGCTACCATGGAACCTAGAGCCTGAAGGACAAGTCTGGCTGGAGGAGTAGGAAAAGTAAGAATTTGCTGCACCTGGAACTTAACTGTTATCTAAACGATGAGGGGGTAGAGAAGCAATCTGACTTACTGTGTTTAAATGAGCACCAATAAACTCCAGGCTCTGTACTGGTTAGAGTTTAGATCTGGAAATGTTGACTGTAATGCCTAGTGTTTGGCACATTTGGAGCAAATAGTGCAAGGACTGCTCTAGAAGATGCCTGGTTGGGGCAGTGAGGAGCCAGTCTAAGTATGGAAACATTTGGAATACTTGAGGTTAAGTGAGCTGCCACCACTGCCATACATTTGGTAAACACCCTGGGGGCTGTGGGGAGTCCAGTGGATAGGACTCTGAACTGACAGTGACTGGCTCCCAACCGAAAGTGCAAGTATCTTCATGAGCATCTGTTCATTTTGATATGATAGTACACATCCTGAAGATCGAGTGAGCACATCCAATCATCCTTATGTAAAAAGAGAGAATGGACTGAACTGCAATCATTCAGAACTTTGATGCCCTCACATTATGGTTCAGATTGCTGAAATCCAAAACTGGTCTCAAGTCCCTTGTCTTTTTTGGCACTAAAAAGAACCTGAAGTTCTGAATCCTCTTTGGTCTGGTGGGACTTTCTGGATGAATTTTGTCCAGCAACTATTGAATCTCCTGAGCTGCAGCTTCTTTCTGACTGGGTGAAATGTCATCTTTTGGTTGGGAAGTCTGGAAAATGGAAGGAAATAACCTCTGGACATTATTTGTAGCACCCAACAATCTTTTGTTATAGCAGCCCAGGCATCTGGGTGCAAGGACAAGCATCTCTCGACTGCCTCCAGAGGCAAGCAGATGGGCAGCCCTTCAGGAGTTCTGGAAGAGTCCACCCAGGAAGGAATCTCAGAAACCCTAACTTTGCAGGCCTCCCCTGTCCCAGGGATTGCGTCTTCCATTTGAACTCCCTCCTCTGCCTCTGAAGGAGTTCTCTATGCAACTCCTGGAAAGATCCTTAGGATTTATATAACCGCATTTTTTTGCCTCCTCTTTGATTCTGTGAAAAAGGATCGTTGAGGGGTAGAAAAGCAAACCCCTATTGCAGACAGGGTCCTTCCTTCCAAAGAAAGGCCAAACAAGGATGTTCCATAAAATGAAACATTGATGAAAGAAGACTTGAAAGGCTCCACAAAGTCCCACAGCTGCAGCCAGACACGTCTCTACAAGGCAATGCCTGAACCGGCCACCCGTGAGGTACCCTCTGCAACATGCGAGATCAACTTCATGGACACCATGGAAATAGATAACAGAGTGGCCAACTGCTAGGATGATCTTTTATAGTCCTCCACAGACATGGACTCCAAGACTGATTTTGAGAGCTCCTTGGTCACATCTCTCTATAACCGTGTAAAGTGCACCATATAATTCAAGGACTTTAAGGCAAAGGTCACTGAAGCAAATAAGCACTTTCCAAACTTGTCTAATGCCCAAGACTCTCCTTTAGAGGGATAGACAGAGGGAGCTCTGTTCTGGTAGCTCCTTTTTAGTGGCTGCTGCCACAACCATTGCATCAACAGGGGCTCCTTTGTTCCAATGAGGTTTGTCTTTAGGAGGGGCCAAAATCTTACCTGGATAAAGTGGGATTGGTTCAACACAATCTGGTTCCTTTCATGCCTGGCAAAAGACTAGGTCAATGAGCTCATCAGCAGGGAGAGTCACCCAAGACTCAGATGGGCCAGCACCAAAAGCTTTCAGAAATACAGACTCCTCAGGGGAAGGATTAACTGCAAACCAACCACCTTTCTGTTTAAGGATCTACAAAATGTCTCAAAATGAGACATCATCAGGTGGTGACCTGGGGGATCCTTCCTCCTCGTCGAAATCAGTATCCTTGGTGAGAGATTCCAAGGGGGAATCTATGCATCTCCTTTTACATGTTCTCTTATTGGGAACCTCCTCAGTGGAATGCTCAAGGGAGGAGTCCAAAGGGAGTAGTAGTTCCTCTAAAGGAATTGTCTGGATGCTAGTTGCTACTGACTGTCCCTGTGGAGCAGGACTGAGTGGAGCGAAGCTCGGAACAACAGGGGGATACAAGGTAGGCTCCAAAGATGTATGAAAGACTGGGTCTCTCAGATGAGATAACACTACCTCAAAGACAGGTGGATCAGGGGAAGCCATGGCTGGTCACACCGGAGCTGGGATTTCCAAAGCAGACAAGCCATGACTCTGGATCCATTTCTCAAGGAGGGAATGAGACCAAAGCTATCTAGCACTGAGGCTCCAAGAAGCAAGGATGGCTCAAGAGCATTCCACATAGCCACGTAGCATCACTGTAGATTCCAGCCCCACAAACATCATGCTGATGCTTCGGCTCTGACACTCATCCTGATCTAAGGGTATAGTGGCAGAACTAGCCAGGGAAACCGTCGGAGTTAAATATATAACCCTCTTTGAATCCTAAACCAGTTCTCTCAGAACTCTCAGATCCGAGGGCTCAGAAACCAAAAGAAGGATTGGAGAAAGAAATACAACTATATGGGAGGTAGAAGGGAGGCTTGTGGATCCAATGAGAGATTGAAATGGTATAAAACCATCTGGATCTGTGTTTTGAGGAATTTCATCCTCATCCTATCCTAGTTCAACTTCGGAAAAACTCCTGAAGGACCTAATAGGTGAGATAGTGGACTGAGGTCTAGAATGTTTCCTCAGAGCTTGCATGAGAGGGGAGGTGCAGCTGAGGAGAAACTGGTACAACAAAAAACTCGGATAAGTGAGCTCTAGCAGTTTTAGAAATTTCAGAAATCAGATCAGAAGGCTTTAGATCCATAGGCTGAGAAGAAAAGTTACCTGAAATAATTATTGGTTCCAAGGTCTTAGGATCTGAAGTTTTTCTTTTCGGATCAAATGAAGTTGGATCCAAAAATCTTCATATCTTCTGTGGAGGCTCAAAGGCCTATTGAGTCTTATGAGATTTAGGAGGAGAGGCTTTCCTATGCTCCGACAGAGCCTTATATGTTTGCTGGGGGATTGAGCCCCGGAGGAGAAAGAAGAGGGCAATAATCCTTTAAGAACTAACTTATTCCTCCTATCCACAAAGCCCTTGAGTTGAATGCAGCACAAATAGTACAGTTTATATCAAGGTGTGCTGCTACTAAACAGTAAACACGTTCCTTGTTGGCATCCTAATTTGGGATTTTGTGCCCACAGGAAGTACAATTTTTGAACCTTGCTGGCTTACTCTCATCCATAAAGTACAGTTGTGTACACTTAACACAAATGTAGATGTTCAAGTGTATTCACTGTTGCAGTCATCACATTTGGGTGATCTGCCTGCAGGTAGCCCTCAGCAGGCCTGAATACCAGAGTTATGGGATTTCTGCATCGGATACTGTCACTTCTGCCATGACGTCAGGTCTATAAAACATGCAGCCGATGCCATTACATCAGTTTTTCTTAACCCAGATGTTAGGTGCCCCCACAACAGGAAGCAATTATATGGTGTGGAACACCTCCAGCAAAAAGCAAATACACATTGTATAAGATATGCCAAACTACAAAGGATAGGTGAAAGCAAAGAATCAGGTGGCTGGAGGGAGGGTAACCAGGACTGCAACAGTGAATACACTCGAGCATCTACATTTATGGTAAGTGTACACAACTGTACTATGTTCTTCGTGTTTCACTGTTGCAGTCATCACATTTGGGTTGATTCCCAAAGCTAAGGAAGGGTTGATGTAGATTAAGATGCATTAGAGCTGGCAATCCGGCCCTGTAAGACGGCTGTGGCAAATCCAGCTCTGGATTTAGAAAAGATAGGCAAGTGGTAATGCTTGGTGAAAGTGTGTACAGAGCTCCAGGTTGCAGTTTCAGGGATGTCCCAGGTAGGGACTCCTCTGAGAAATGCAGTAGATGTAGCCCTAGCAGAATGTGTTCTTATCCCCTGTGGGGTAGGTTTTCCATGGTGCTTGTAGCAGAAATGGATGTAGTGTGCTATCCATTTGGAAATGGTTTTCTTTGAAATGGCCTTCCCCTCTGCCCCTGCAGCCAAGCTGACTAGCAGCTGGTCAGATTTTCTGAGAGGTTTAGTCCTGTCCAAACAGAATCTAAGCTGTCTGTGCACGTCCAGAGAATGCAGTATCCTTTCCCCTTTATTCTGAGGATTAGGGAAAAAAGTAGGCAAATGAATGGACTGGTTTAAAGCTACACTAGACACCACCTTGGGCATAAAAGATGGGTTTAGTCCTGAGGGAAACGCTGTCCGCATGGAAAATAATGAAGGGTTCCACTGCCATAAGGGCCTGCAGTTCAGACACTCTTCTTGCTGAAGTGATGGCTAGAAGTAAAGCTGTTTTCCAAGAGAGGAATTTCAACTCTGCTGTAGCAGCCAGTTCAAAGGGGGGGAAGAGCAGGTTTTACAAATACAAAGTTAAGGTCCCAGGCTAGAGTGGGAGCTCTCCTGGGGAGGTCTTAAAATTTCTGGCCACCTCTAAGGAACTGCTTTATCAGAGGATGAGAGAAGAGGGGTGGCTCAGTATTATAATGAGCCAATATGGCTGAGTTATGAATCTTAATGGAAGAGAAGGATAGGCCCTTGTGGAACATTTCTGTTAAGTAATCTAGTATATGAGGTAAGCTGGGCACCATAGTGCCCATCCACTTGGACTGGCTCCAGGAACAGTATATTTTCCATTTTTCTGAATAAGCTTTTCTAGTACTAGGCCTCCTTGCCTCAAGAATGACATCCAGCACCTGCTTACTGAGGGTTGCTAGAGGTGATCTCGGGGGATTAGCCAGGCTGCTAGGTTCAGGGTCTGAAGCGGAGGGTGCAGAATTTGGCCCGCCTGCTGGGACAGCAGAGAAGGTGTCCGAGGCAGGTGCCATGGTTGTAGTGCTGTCAGACTGCGCAAAAGAGGGTACCAGTGCTGGCATGGCCAGTCTGGTGCAATTAGGATTGTCCTTGGCTTGTTCTGTTTGATCTTTATTAGAACCTTCGAGATGAGAGACAGAGGGGGAAAGGGACAGACTGAGAGGCTTTCCCAGGTAAACGACAGGGCATCCACTTTCCAGGCTTGACTGTGGGGAGTTCTGGTGCAGTATTTGTTCAACTGATAGTTCTGAGGAGAAGCAAACAGGTCCACCTCTGGTGTCCCCCATCTGTTCCTCAAAAGCTTGAATATTTTGGTTTCCAGTTTCCAGTTTCCATTCGTGTGGGTCCATGAGATTTCTGCTTAAGTCCTCTGCCAGTGAATTTAATTTACCTGGCAGGAATTGAGCTTGTAGGTGCACATGGTTGCTCAAGGTTGTGTTCCACAGAGCCATGGCTAGTATGCAGAGTGGGTAGGAATGGGTTCCCCTGCTTGCTTATGTACCACATAACTGTGGTGTTGTCTGTCTTTACCAAGAGTTGTCCTGTAGAAATAAGTTCTTTGAAGGCTGTCAGAGCATTCTGTACAGCTAACATTTCTTTTTGACTGATATGCAGGTGCATCTGCTTTGGGTTCCTTTTGCCCTGAATGCACTGCCCTGCCATGTGAGCCCCCATGCATAGTCTGATGCGTCTGTTAGGGTTTGGGCGGCAGGGGGTAGAGTGAAAGAGAGCACTTTGTTGTGGTTGCAGGCCTCTGCCCACCAAAGGAACTCTGCCCTTACACAAGGAATGATAGAAATTATTGATGTTCTTCATGTTTCACTGTTGCAGTCATCACATTTGGGTTATCTAATTGCAGTAGCCCTCAGTCAGCCTGATTATCAAAGTCTTGGGTCCTGCGTCAGTTGCCGTCTCATCTTCCATGACATCAGGTAGTCACGGGTATAAAGCATGCAGCCGACGCCATTACATCAGTCTTTCTTGCCGTGCAGTGCCCAAAGCAGAAGCAGTTCGCAAGTGCTGGTCAGCCAACTCCTGAAATTTTCATTTTCGAGTTTTAGAACCAAAGTCTTCAACTAATACTAAGTACCCCATTAGGGAAACTTTTTCTTGCTCTAAACCAATGTCAGTAAAAGGCAATAACTGTACTTCTTGTGGAAAGCAAATACCTCAAAGATTTTCACTCGTACTGAATTCCTTGCCTAGGCCCAGACCACAACGTACCTCGCTGTCAGTTTTGTGCCTTATTTAAACAATGAACTATTCATTGCCAGTATATTTACTCTTCTAAATATTTTGGTACTCGGCTCAATTATCCAGATATGGCTTTGGTAAACCATCCGACTACCGACATTCCAAAAAAACACAAAGATAAAGACAGACAGGCCACCTAGGTCCAAAGCTGCCGACGACGCTTCTCTTAAGCTAGCCGCCAGTTCGCCGATACTCAGTGAGGTGCTTTCGCAGCCCCTGATACCCGCTACTTCAGATTCACAGGCCTCTACTGAGACCCATTCGAAGTCCGGTATGCCGTGAGATGCTTCAACTGTGGAACGTGTGGATGTCTCTACCTTGGATGGGTCCGGAGCCACTGTGTGGGCATAGGGTTCTGAGGGTGTATTCAGGCCTACTGACTTGCATATTAAACCAACACCATCTTCTTCTTCAAGGCCTAAAACTCGATCCATGTCTAGAAAATCGATGCCCCGACCACATGGTCAGGCCTCTACGCCTAAAAAAACAAATGATAAGAATGGCTGAAGACCTTATTACTTTAATCAGGGGGAGCCAACCTAAGAGACCTAGGACTGAATTTGGTTATGATTCCCTTACGAGGATTCTGAAACTTCTGTTTCTTCTGATGACCAGAATTTACCCTCATCTACCTATAAGGATTCTGATGCAGAGGACTCTTCCCTCTACTTCCCCTCCAGAGGATTTCTGTTTTGGTGAAACCTTGCATACTCTTATGGAGCATTTCCGCTGGGAAAGCCAGGATTACTCTGATTCTAAAAACAGGCTTAGGGATTTCTTACTCCTGCCCCAACACAGGCCTTTAGCTATCGCCCCTGTACTGGACATTGTTGATGATGCCTTTACGGAGTCTAGCTTAGCCCCTGACTCTCTACCTTCTGCTCCCAGAAAACCAGATAGATATTACAGGGTTCCTGACTCTCACAAGTTCCTTCTTAAAAATCCTACTGTGGATCCTGAGACCATTTCACAGGGACCCAAGGGCATAAAGGCTACTACTGCCAAAAATCCAACCCCCCTCTGATAGAGATTCCAGGGCGCTGGATAGATGGGGTAAGAAGGTATACACTTCTGCAACCTTGGCCATTAGGGCTTTAAATTGCCAGTTTCATATGTTCAAGTATCAGCAGCATATTATTGGACTGCTTAAACAGAAAATATTGATTTCGGACTGTGCTGAAAATAAGGATTTACAGGATTTAATGCATTCTACCGAACACGTTGGAAACCATACTTTGCAATGTAGTTTTGATTCACTAGAGACAAATGGGTTTTAAATATAGTTTCCCAAGGATACAGATTCCACTTCCACACTTTACCAACCCCAAACGGTTGGCCAGATCTACCCCTAAATCGGTGGGCAAAGACTCAAAAGCAAGTTCTCTCTCTCTTAAGTATAAGGGCTATTAAAACTGTCCTAGAAGAGGAAAAGGGAAAAGGTTTCTACTCAAGACTTTTTTTGGTGCCCAAAAATGACAACTCCTGGCGTCCTATCCTGGATCTTTCTATCCTAAACATTTTTTTGGAGATCACAAAATTCAAGATGCTAACTCTTCACTAGTTGCTTCCTATGCTAGGCAAGGGTACCTGGTTGGCAACACTGGATTTAAAGGAAGCCAACCTGCACATCCCAATCAGGGAATCTTGCAGAAGATAATTACGCTTCAAAGCAGGCTTCATGTACTATCAAGTTCTCTGCACTGCCCTTTGGCTTATCTACCGCGCCCAGGGTATTCACAAAGTGCCTAGCTCTAGTCATTGCATTTTGCAAGCAAAGAAATATTCAAATATACCCATACCTGGACGATTGTCTAATTCAGGCAGAAAGCCAGGACATATTATTGAATCATCTGGTGTTTGTACAAAAAGTGCTAACTTCTCTGGGGTACACCACAAATGAAAAGAAATCACATCTGGTACGGTGTCAACAAATTGTATTCCTGGGAGCAAGCTTGAATACAACTTCCCAGATGGTTTTCCTCATGCCAGAGAAACAAGTTCATTTGACAGCTTACTTCAAACTAATGGCCACAAAGACCCTGCTATCTGCAAGACAAATTCTGCAAGCCTTGGGGTTCATGGCCTCCTGCATTCTCCTAATTCCATATGCAAGACTGCATATGAGGAAACTACAATGGTATCTAAAATCCTATGGTGTCAACATTCTCAAGATCTAGAAGCAATGATTCCTATCATACCTTGCCTACAGTTAGAGTTCCTTTGGTGGGCAGAGGCCTGCCACCAAAACAAGGGACTGCCATTCACTCTACCCCCTGCCGCCCAAACCCTAACAACAGATGCATCAGACTATGCATGGAGGGCTCACCTGGCAGGGAGGTGCATTCAGGGCAAATGGAACCAAAGTCAAATGCACCTGTATAGCAATCAAAAAGAAATGTTAGCTGTGCAGAATGCTCTGACAGCCTTCAAGGACCACATTCTTCCAGGACAGTTAATGGTAAAGACAGACAACACCACTAGTATGTGGTACATAAACAAGCAGGGGGGAACCCACTCATATCCTCTCTGCAGACTAGCCATGGATCTGTGGAACACAGCCTTGAGCTACCAAGTGTACCTACAGGCTCAATTCCTGCCAGGAAAGCTAAATACACTGGCAGACGATCCAAGCAGAAATCTCATGGACCCACACGAGTGGAAACAGGAACCAAAGGCATTCAACATGTTGATAAACAAATGGGGTGGCCCAGAGATAGACCTATTTGCCTTCCCCGAGAACTACTAATTGGACAAATTCTGCACAAGGACTCCCCACAAACAAGCTTGGAAAGTGGATGCCCTGTCCTTCACCTGGAAAAATCTATCAGTTTATGCCTTTCCTCCTCTGTTTCTCCTCTCCAAGGTACTACACTAAAGATCAAACAGGACAAACCAAGGACGATACTGATTGCACCAAACTGGCCACGCCAACACTTCTACCCCCTCTTGCGCAGTGTATCCCTGCTGGCACCATGGCACCTGCCTCAGACCCCTACCCTGCTATCCCAGCAGAAGAGCCAGATTCTGCACCCTCAACATCAAACCCTGAACCTGGCAGCCTGGCTAATTACCTGATGACTCCATTACCATCCCTCAGTAAACAAGTGTTGGATGTCATTCTGGAGGTAAGGAGGCCTAGTACTAGAACATTGTATGCTGAAAAATGGAAAAAATTCTGTTCCTGGAACCACACTCAGGGGATGAGCACAGCAGTGCCCAATCTACCTCAGATTCTTCAATACATCACTGAGATGCTTAACAACGGCCTTTCTTTTTTCTCCATCAAAATTCATGCCTCAGTCATTTCAGCTCATTAAAACACAGAAGCACCCCTCTTCTCTCATCCACTGCTCAAGCAGTTTCTCAGAGGGGCCAAAAATTTAAGAACACCCAGAAGAGCCCCTACGCCAGCCTGGGAACTTAACTTTGTATTGGAAAAACTTACTTTACCTCCTTTTGAGCCAGCTGCAAATGCAGAGTTGAAATTCCTTTCTTGGAAGACAACCTTCCTTTTAGCCATCGCTTCAGCAAGAAGGGTGTCTGAATTACAGGCCCTTATGGCAGTAGAGCCTTTCATCATCTTTCATGCGGACAGGGTGTCCCTCAGGACCAACCCCTCCTTCATGCCTAAGGTAGTATTCAGTGCGGCTCTTAATCAGTCCAGTCATTTGCCAACCTTCTTTTCTAATCCACAGAACAAAGGGGAACGGATACTGCACTCCTTAGATGTGCACAGACAACTTAGATTTTACTTGGACATTACTAAATCTCTCAGGAAATCTGAACAGCTGCTGGTGGCATTTGCTGCAGGAGCAAGGGAAAGGCCATTTCAAAGCAAACCATTTCTAAATGGATAGGCCACTGCATTCATTTCTGCTATAAGCACCATGGAAAACCTATCCCACAGGGGATAAGACCACACTCAACCAGGGCTGCATCTACCTCTACAGCCTTTCTCAGAGGTGTCCCTACCAGGGACATCCTAGAAGCTGCTACCTGGAGTTCTGTACATACTTTCACAAAGCATTACCATTTACCAATTTTCTCTAAATCCAGAGCTAGTTTTGCCACTGCAGTTTTGCAAGGCCTTATAGCTGGTCCTAATGCTATCTAAATTCCTCCTCCCATCCTTAGCTTTGGGAATCTACCCAAATGTGATGACTGCAACAGTGAAACACGAAGAACATAGTACAGTTGTGTACACTTAGCATAAATGTAGATGTTCAAGTGTATTCACTGTTGCAGTCCTGGTTACCCTCCCTCCAGCCCCCTGACTTCTTTTGGCTATACCTCTACTCCTTTTTACTATGCTTAAAAGCTTTTTGGTGTATTTGCTTTTTTGTTGGAAGTAAAACCTTGTATATATATTTAATTGCTCCCCATTAGGGGGGCACCTGACATCTGGTGCAAGAAAAACTTATGTAATGGCATCGGCTACATGCTTTATACCCCTGACTACCTGACGTCATGGAAGATGAGACAGTAACTGACGCAGGACCCAAGACTTTGGATAATCAGGCAACTGAGGGCTACTGCAAGCAGATAACCCAAATGTGATGACTGCAACAGTGAATACACTCAAACATCTACATTTATGGTAAGTGTGCACAACTGTACTTTTCCAGGTCCTGAGAATGTTGACACCATAGACTTTTTAGATACCATTGAAGTTCCCTCATATGCAGTCTTGCATATGGAATTAACAGAATGCAAGAGGCCATGAACCCCTGAGCTTGCAGTATTTTCCTTGCAGATAGCTGGGATTTTGTGGCCAGTAGGTTGAAGTAGATTGTCAAATAAATTTGTTTCTCAGGAGTGAGTAATGCCATCTGGGAAGTTGTGTTCAAGCTTGCTCCCAGGAATACAATCTATTGGCAGGGTACTAGGTGTGATTTCTTTTCACTGATGGTGTACCCCAGTGAAGTTAGAAGTCTCTTTACAAATGCCAGGTGTTCTAATAGCAAGTCCTGACTTTCTGCCTGAATCAGGCAATCGTCCAAGTATGGGTAAATCTGAATACTTCTCTGCCTGCAAAATGCAATGGCTGGAGCTAGGCACTTTGCGAATACCCTGGGTGCAGTAGATAAGCCAAACAGAAGTGCAGAGAACTGATAGCACATAGAGCCTGCCCTGAAGCATAGGTATTTCCTGCAAGATTCCCTTATGGGGATGTGCAGGTAAGCTTCTTTTAAGTCTAGGGTTGCCAGCCAGGCATCCTTGGCTAACATAGGAAGCAGCTGCTGGAGAGTTATCATTTTGAATTTTGGAACCCCCAGAAAGGTGTTGAGAATAGACAGATCCAGGATAGGATGCCAGGAGTTTTCTTTTCTGGGAACCAGGAACAGTCTTGAATAAAAGCCTTGTCCCTTTTTTGTTCTGCTGGGACAGGTAGAATAGCCTTGATGCTGAGGAGTGAAAGTACTTGCTTTCGGGCCTCCGCCCACTGGTTTGGGGAGAGGTCTGGCCATCCACTTAGGGTTGGGAGTGAGTGGAAGTGGAATCTGTATCCTAGGGAAACAGTTTAAAACCCATTTGTCTTGGGTAATGTATTCCCAGTTTTTTGCATGCAAGGCGAGTTTTCCTTCTAAAGGTGCAAGTTGTTGAGCAAGGCTTGGAAAAGTTAAGGATAAGTCATTGTGCAACCATAGTGGGATTGGCTTCCTACTCCCTGTTTTGGACGTGGGAGCACCCCACTTTTAGATCTGTGCATAACTTGAGAATGAAGTCTTGGTGGTCTGCTGCCCGGGTTTGGACTGAGAAGGCCTAGAAGGGACTGGAAAGGACCAGTTCTTTGAAGACCAATGCCTACTGAATCTAGGTGGCTGTACTTGTAAGAAATCTTTAACAGTTTGCATAGATTTAGCTTTTTCCTCCAACCTTTTGAGAACGACTTCTTCTTTATTGCCAAATAGGCGCTCTTGGTTTAAGGGTGCATCCAGTAATTTTGCTTTTACATGATCTGGCAGGTTTTGTTCCTTAAGCCAAGCATGCCTTCTAAGTACAGACCCAGTGACAGCAGCCCTGCAAGATGCTTCTAAAGCATCAAAACCATACTGCAAAGTATGTTTACCAACTTGGTCAGCAGAATGCATTAACTCTTGTAACTCTTTCTGTTCTGCATAGTCAGGAATCAACATAATTTTTTGTTTAATTAGCCCCATAATATGCTGCTGACACTTTAACATATGAAAATGGCAATTTAAAGCCCTAATGGCCAGAGTAGCAGAGCTGTATACCTTCTTACCCCATCTGTCTAAAGCCCTAGAATCCTTGTCAGAAGGGGTAAGAATTTTGGCAGGAGCAGCCTTAATGCTTTTTGGTCCTTGGGAAATGGTCTCTGGATCCACAGTAGGATTCTTGAAAAGGAATGTGTGAGAGTCAGGTAATCTAGAGTACCTGTCAGGTTTCCTGGGAGCTGGAGGCAAAGTATCCGGGGTAAGGCTGGATTCCAAGAAAACATCATCTACAATCTCCAGAACAGGAGGGATAGCTAGAGGCCTGTGCTGAGGCAGGTTTAAAAATTCCCCGAGTCTCTTTTTGGTCTGAGAATAGTCCTGGCTTTCCCAGCGGAAATGCTCCCTAAGGGTATGCAAGGTTTCACCAAAAGAAAAATCTTCTGGAGGGGAAGCAGTGGGAATGGAATATTCTGCATCGGAATCCTCACAGGTAGATAAGGGCATGTCCTGGTAGTCAGAAGGAACGGAGACATCAAATTCTTGATCAGAAGAATCAGAAGGAAAATCACTTCTAGGTCTTTCAGAGAGGGAAGGCTGTCTTCCCCTAATTAAGGTAATAAGGTCTTCAGCCATTCTAATCATTTGTTTTAGAGGCATGTGGGCCTGAGAATGCGCTTTGGTCGTCGGTTTCCTAGGTGTACTGTGAACTTTAGGCCTGACGAATTCGGTACTTGTGGCTTGAAATGAAGTCTGTTTAATATGAAAACCGGTAAGCCTGAATACACCCTCAGAAGCCGGTGCCTGCACAGCAGCTCCGGACCCATTCAAGGTAGAGACATCTGCAGGTTCCATAGTCGAAGAAGCATCTCGTGGCATACCGGACTCCAAATGGGTCTCAATAGAGGCTTGTGAATCTGTAGAAGCGAGTATCGAGGGCTGCGAAAGCACCTCACTGAGTACTGGGGGACTGGCAACTAGCTTAACGTTAGCGTCGTTGGCAGTTTTGGCCTGATGCAGTCTGTCTCTGTCTTTATCCTTAAGTTTTTTCGGAAGATCGGTAGTCTGATGGCTTAACGAAGCCATTTCAGAGTACGAAGATTGAGAGAGAAAGTATTTAGCTACAAAAATAGCCAGACGACGAATAGTTCGGGCATTGAACAAGGCACAAAACCGACAGCAAGGGACATTGTGGTCTGGGCCTAAACAGGTGATGCAGTAAGAATGAAAATTTCTATGAGGTATTTGCTTTCCACAGGCAAGACCATTATCAATTTTTTCTGACATCGGTTAGAGCAAGAAAAAAGGATCCCCAACGGGGTACTTATCTTTTAGAAGACTTCAGGTCTGAAACTCGAAAACGAAAATTTCAGGAGTCGGCCGACCAGCACTTGCGAAATGCTTCTGCTACTGCACGGCAAGAAAGACTGATGTAATGGCGTAGGCTGCATGTTTTATACCCCTGACGACCTGATGACATGGAAGAAGTGACAGCATCTGATACAGAAATCCCAAGACTCTGGTATTCAGGCCGGCTGAGGGCTACCTGCAGGCAGATAACCCAAATGTGATGACTGCAACAGTGAAACAAGAACATCTATATAAAAATAAAAGTAAGGAAGAGATTTTTTCTAAACATAAGAGACCAACAACTATGGTAGTAAGAAATACCCTGACAACTGGATATAAAAAGTAGTGAAAGAAATAAATAAAGTACCAACAATGGTATGTAAGAAATATTACCCAAGAAAGGTAAGAGAACTAACTGTACAGAAAAAAAACAAAAGCTGATAAGTAAAGGAGGGAGAAGCTATGAAAAGTACAGTTTTGTACCTACCATAAATGTAGATGTTCGAAGATCCACATTGCTGCAGTCATAACTTGTGGGTAGTCCGCTGTCCTAGGTCGGCACGAATACCAAAGTATTAGGCTGGCGTCGGTCATGGTCGCTCAGATCTGACGTCAGTACACCTTGGTACTAAAGCGCATGACCGACGTCATATCCCCAGTCTTTCTTGCCCCAGATGTCAGAAGGCCCTAAAAAGAAAGGCCATAGCCAAAAAACAGAGAAACATCCAACCACCCATGTACAAACAATATTTACAACCCAAAACACACAACCACCCTAAACTACAGTGGGGAAGGAGGGAGGGTAAATTGGACTGCAGCAATGTGGATCTTCGAACATCTACATTTATGGTAGGTACAAAACTGTACTATGTTCTTCATCTCACATTGCTGCAGTCATAACTTGTGGGTAGAATCCCAAAGCAAAGGTAAAGGGAGGTTGGCAAAATTATAAAGCATTGGGAGCTGCTAACATGCCCTGTAAAACTGCAGTGGCAAACCCAGCCCTAGATTTGGAGTAAAGAGGGAGATGGTAATGTTTAGAAAAAGTGTGCACTGAACTCCAAGTAGCTGCCTCCAAAATATCTTTAGTAGCTACACCCCTTAAAAAAGCAGTAGAAGTAGCAGTAGCCCTAGTGGAATGAGGTCTGATTCCAGCCGGAATCTCCTTACCATGACGAGAATAACAAAAAGCAATACAATGGCCAATCCACTTAGAAATAGTTTGTTCAGAAACAGGTTTCCCCTGAGATCCCAATGCAAAAGAAACAAACAACTGTTGAGACTGTCTGAACCCTTTCGTTCTGCTCAAATAGTAACGCAACTGCCTGTGAATATCCAAAGAGTGCAAAATTTTTTCCCCTTTATTTTGGGGATCAGCATAAAATGTAGGCAAATGAATAGATTGGTTCAAGGCCACATTTGAAACAACTTTAGGCATAAAAGTAGGGTTAGTACGTAGGGATACCCTATCCTTATGAAAAATCAGGAAGGGCTCAACTGCCATTAGAGCCTGTAATTCAGATACCCTTCTAGCAGACGTAATGGCCAACAAAAAAGCAGTCTTCCAAGACAAAAACTTCAACTCAGATGTAGCTGCACGTTCAAAAGGAGGTAAAGTGAGCTTTTCCAACACAAAATTGAGATCCCAGGAAGGAGTAGGAGCTCTACGTGGGGGTCTTATGTTCTTTGCCCCTCTAAGAAATTGCTTAAACAAAGGATGAGAGAATAATGGTGGGTCACAGTCATAGTGAGCAAAAATGGCTGCAGCATGAACTTTTACAGAGGAGAAAGACAAACCTTTGTCTAGTAATTCTGTAAGATACTGAAGAGAAACACTCAAATTAGGTACTGAAACATCAAAGCTCTTTGCTTGGCTCCAAAGAAAAAATCTCCTCCATTTATCAGCATAAACTTTCCTTGTACTAGGCCGTCTGGCCTCCAAAATAACATCCAAAACTTGTCGAGGAAGCTGCGACCCTCCAGGGTCTAGAACAGAATATGCCAGGCTGCCAGATGCAGGGACTGTATCCTGACATTGAGGAAATGATTGCCTGCCTGGGACAAAAGGTGTGGAATTGATGGCAAAGGCCAAGGAGTCTCCCGTACTAAACTCCTCAGCAGGGGGTACCAGTGCTGACGTGGCCAATCTGGAGCTATTAGAATCATGGAGGGCTTGTCCTGTCTGACCTTCAAGAGCACCCTGGGAAGGAGAGGCAGAGGAGGAAAAGCATAGACGTGAAGATTGTTCCAACTGAATGACAGAGCATCCACTTTCCAAGCTTTTGGATGAAACAGCTTTGTGCAAAACTTTGGCAGCTGGAAATTTAGTGGAGAAGCGAACAGATCTATGTCTGGAGTCCCCCAAAGCACTGTCAACTGTCGAAATACATGAGGATCCAATTTCCACGTGTGGGGATCCACCATCTGTCTGCTCAAAACATCCGCTAAGGAGTTCTGTGCTCCTGGCAGAAACCTTGCCTGAAGAGTGAGGTGCAAACTGAGAGCAGTCTCCCACAAAATCATAGCTTGCCTGCAAAGAGGGTACGAATGGGTTCCCCCTTGCTTGTTGATGTACCACATGACAGTTGTGTTGTCTGTTTGAATCAACACGTGTCCTGGTTGAAGTAGATCCTTGAAAGCCATCAATGCAAATTGGACTGCTAACATCTCCTTCATGTTGATATGGAAATGTTGAAGTCTGGCAGGCCACGTGTCTTGAACCCATTTTCCATTGAGGTGTGCTCCCCAAGCCTTGTCTGAGGCATCTGTCGTTAAGATCTGACTCGCCTCTGGTCGGGTCACAGAGAGTCCCTTGTTTAGGTGACATTCCTGAGCCCACCACAAAAATTCCTTTTGAATGCAAGGTATTACCTGAATGACAGTGTCCAAATCGTGGCAGTGTTGAGTCCACACACTTTTGAGATACCATTGTAGCTTCCTCATATGCAGTTTGGCATTGGGAAGCACCAGAATACAAGATGCCATGAACCCCAAGGCTTGAAGGACTGTCCTTGCAGTCAGCCTGGACAGGAGAGACAATTGTTGGAAGTACAGGGTAAGATTTCTTTGCTTATCCGGGGTCAAAAATGCCATCTGAGAGGCTGTATTCAGTCTCACACCCAGAAAGCACATGTCCTGAGAGGGTACTAGACTGGACTTTATTTCGTTCACAGAATACCCTAGGCACCTTAACACTGCCATAACATACTGAAGATGGTGAAGTAGCTTGTCTTTGTCTTGAGCAAGAATCAGGCAATCGTCCAAATAAGGATAAATTTGTATTCCTCTTAACCTTAAGAAGGCTATCACCGAGCCAGAACTTTTGTGAACACCCTGGGCAGTAGATAAGCCAAAGGGCAATGCAGAGAACTGATAATGTAAAGTCCCAGCCCGAAAACGCAGGAATCTCCTGCAGCTGGGCCTGATAGGAATATGAAGATAAGCCTCCTTGAGATCCAGAGTTACCATCCAGTGATCTTTGCCTAGCAGAGGCAGAAGTTGTTGCAAAGTCAACATTTTGAATTTTGGAATGTCCAGGTATGTGTTGAGAATAGACAAATCCAGAATTGGCCTCCAAGTATTTCCTTTCTTTGGTACAAGAAACAGGCGAGAATAAAATCCTAGGCCCACTTCTGACGGAGGGACCTGCTGGATAGCCCCCATTTGTAGAAGTAAAGAAATCTGTTTGTGAGCCTCTACCCTTTGCTGAGGAGGAACGTCTGGCATGCCTTTGAAAGGGGGCAATGTGTGGAAATAAAACTTGTAGCCTCGGTTTATAATGTCCAACACCCATTTGTCCTGGGTGACTAAAAGCCAATTTTGCCTGAAAAGTGCCAACTTTCCTCCCAGAGGAGCTGCCAGACAGGAAGGATCTGGCAGCTGAAGATGCAGGTCATTGGGTCTGTTTGCGAAAGGACTGGCCCCTGCCCTCACCTGTAGACTGTGCAGGGGAACTCCACGTCCTAGGCCTAAAAGAACCCTGTGCATGAGCTCTGCCCCTACCACGTCTAGATCTGCCCCTAGACTGTAAATCAGAAGAAGGGTAAGCCCATCCCTTAGTAGGCCAATTTCTGCTAAACTTAGGGGGCTGCACCTGCAAAAAATCCTTAACAGTCTGCATAGACTTAGCTTTGTCTTCGATTTTCTTCAAGACTGACTCCACAGGAGAACCAAACAAAACTTCAGACTGAAGGGGAGCATCCAAAATTCGAGCTTTAACATGCTCTGACAAGTTCTGATCCTTAAGCCAGGCGTGCCTACGAATAACTGATCCAGTGGCAGCCACCCTGGAAGAGGCCTGTAAAGCATCAAAACCACACTGCAAAGAATGCTTACCCACCTGATCAGAGGCATGAGCCAAATCCTGTAATTCTTTACACTCTATGCCCTCTGCTAAAGCATCTACCTTAGATTTCAACTGACTAAGGAGAAAATTCTGGTACTTCAGCATATGAAACTGGCAATTCAAAGCCCTCATTGCAAGAGTGGAAGAGGTATACACTTTTTTACCCCACCTATCCAAAGCTCTAGAGTCTTTATCCATAGGAACTGGATTCTTTACAACAGAAGCCCTGACACCCTTAGGTCCCTGGCTAATAGTTTCTGGGTCAGCCCTAGGGCTCTTATACAAATATTTATGAGCCTCTGGCACTCTGTAATACCTATCTGGCTTAACCGGGGCAGGAGGCAAAGAGTCTGGATTAAGAAAACATCCTGAACAACATCCAAAACAGGAGGTATAGCCAAGGGCCTATGTTGTGGTAAAAATAAGAATTCCCTAAGCCTCTTTCGGGAATCTGAGAAATCCTGACCTTCCCATTTAAAATGTTCCCTCATAGAATGCAGGGTTTCTGAAAAAGAAAAATCCTCTGGAGGGGAAGCAGAAGGACTAGAGTCCTCTGCGTCTGAATCAGAATAAGGGGGAAAATCCTGAATGTCTTCAGCCGAAGACTCTGAGTAATCTGAAGAATGTTCCAATCCTTCCACCTCTGGCTCCACCCTAGGCCTCTTATCTGGAGGGGGCATAGAACCTCTGATCAAGGAAATCAAATCTTCTGCCATTTTAAGCATGTGTTTTTTCGGTACAGAACCTGCAGAACTAGGACTGACGCCAGAGGAAGACAAACCAGGCCTGGTCTTGGAAGGTACCTTAGAGACAGAGGGAGAAGGCCTAACCACCTTATGTAAAGAAGGGATTACAGCAACCTGAGAGACCCCCTCAGCCTGACCCGACTCCTGAGAGGCCACATCTTGCAAAATTAAAGGTTCCCCCTGAGACTCAACTGAAACCTCGGCTGGATCCACAGATTCCACCGTGGTTTCTAAAGAACCGGCGTCCGGAACGGACGACTCATCCTGCTTGGATTTTAACGATTTCTCCTTACGCTTCTTAGCGGTAGCGGGCATTGGAGGATCCGACGGCATATTGTAATTACACCGCTTACCGAAGACAAGCCTAGCACAATCTAACCTACGTTTAATGGTGCGCTTATTAAATTTAGCACAAAAGCGACACCCGACTACGTCGTGCTCAGGCCCCAAGCAAGGAATACAGAGAGAGTGGTAATCCCTATGAGGTATCTGTTTCCCACAAGAAATACAATTATTCACTTTTTCTGACATCCGGATTTAACTGAGGCAAGAAAAGACAAAAATATTCCCCAACGGGGTACTTAGCCAACTTGGTTTTCGGTCTGAAACTCAGAATACGAAAATTTCAGGACGCCGAACGGCACTTGCAAACGCTGCTTCTGCTTCGGACCATGCGGCAAGAAAGACTGGGGATATGACGTCGGTCATGCGCTTTAGTACCAAGGCGTACTGACGTCAGATCTGAGCGACCATGACTGACGCCAGCCTAATACTTTGGTATTCGGGCCGACCGAGGACAGCGGACTACCCACAAGTTATGACTGCAGCAATGTGAGATGAAGAACATCTATACTACAAGTTATTTAAAGATACTGAAAATTATAAAGACATTTTGAGAGAAAGCACTCACAAAACACCCACACTATCTTTTACAGATTGCTCTGAAGAGGATCTGTGTCTGTGCGAGATGGTGGCAAACGATATCTGAGGTATTATGGGCAGACTATGGGATTGTGGGTACAGGAATTAGCTCAAGAGTTGGATCCAGTCTGTGGAATGTGGCAGAGTCAGATCAGACAGAGTCAGATTCATCAGGAAGAATGAAAAGAACAATATCAGATAAATAAAATAATAAAGAGGCAACCAAGTTAATTCAAGTTTGGAAGTAATCTTGAGTTTACAGCATTCCTGTAAGTGGCAAACTACTTGCACTACTAAGACTACTGTGACATCACTCCAGTATACAGGCTAGCCTACTTTCAGAAGTTAATGATTTACAAGGAAAACAGGAAACAACAGGAAACAGAATATATCACTTGGTAACTTGAAGCATCTACTGATATCAGATGGAAATAAGTTGCGAAGCTGGCTTGGGGTCTTAAACATTTCATTTAAATATATTACACATACATTCATTCATTCTCAACACAGGCTTAATCCTATTCAGGGTCATGGGAGCTAGTCAGGGAAACCGTCGGAGTTAAAGATATAACCCTCTGACTCGTACATCACTCCTACAAGAATATGGAGGAGCCATGCAGAACATTCCTGCGCAGGATGACAAGTTTGTCAAATCATACGTGTAGATGACAAAAAAATCGCATACTGTCATGTCTTATGGAAGGGAAAGTGGAAAACCCTACAAAAAGCTACATGGACACATGCAGATTTTAAAGAGAGTACCCCAACCAAAAACCGAAACAAAGAACCAAGAGCTGGAAGGCAGCAATGTTAACTGCTGCAGGCCTCTGAATTAGACAGCTGCTTTAAAATAATACACATCGTAAATGAAATCTAAATATAGGAGAAAAACACTAGGCATAAAATATGAATGTTACTGAAATCTTCATGAACGAACATTTTAACAGCATTTCTAAAAAGATGTTAATATACTTTTCTTCACTTAATTCAATGTTCTAACTTTAGATTTTGTAAAACATCAAGTGATACCCTTTAGTATCAAATTTCAAAATAAAATATAGTTCACATATTCTATGCAAACAACCCCGCACAAACAGCTGGTTCACTACTGTGAGAATTGTAAAACTGAAACATATTAACTGCTAAAAGTATATAAACATCTGAGCTTTGATGCTATGTCTAAGAAACTCACTCTTTAGTTTTTGCCACGATCTTGCAGAATGGTTCCAAGAACTTGAGATTCTGTTCTGCAGTCAACTGCAAGAGAAGAATGTGCAAATGTAATAAACCTTCAAGATCAGAGTAAGAGCTCACTCAAACATCAGTACTAAAAAATTAAAGGGGACAAAAGTGGTAACTGCAAATATATTTCAGGAATGGTAGGGAAAAAGCAATATGAATTAACAATTCAAAACTTAACCAAAATCAGTATACACATCTGGATAAAATAACTTAAGCATATGCACTCAAAGCTCTTCAAATGATAATTATAAAAAGAACATGTGTTTAATAAAGCACACCCATGTTATTTTGAAAGGTCTGACTGAAGCAAGGGGCACAATGATATTTTAAAAGTAAAACATTTGCTGCACAATTTTAGTAATGGTTTTCAATGCCTTTGTTCGATTAAAAGATTTAGAAAATAACACACTCAAAAGTTTAGAAAATAACAGACTGTATACAACTAGTGGGTGTTTGCCTGCACACAAACAGTTCTAAACATTTGCCTCAGTCCATGGTACTTCTACTCCCCGCTTCTGTAACCATTTTAGGGTTTCCTATCAAATGTGACAGCAGCTGCTTATAAAAGCAAAGACATCAATGAATAAAGAAGTAAACAAGCAAAAAGTATGCATAATATACCTTTAAAGAGCTGCTTTCTCCTTCTGTGTTAGAGTATAGGTTTTCATTTTACATTTTTATGACAGCTTGTACTTTTTAAATATAAAAGTTTATCTAAATTCTACATGCCCTACCAACTAAGCTACAACTCCACTGCAACAAACATGGAGATGTGCACAAAGCTAGTCTTAGGTGAGATGAATGTTTTCACATTTTATGACTATACTAGCTTGCACTTTCACAGCAAACTGAAGTACAGTTAAACTGCAACAAAGAGGGAAACTGGGAACCAGATATTGGGAAATAATTAAAGGGTTGTAATTGTGGGAAGGATGATTATATTTTGTAGACAGTCATTCTGTCATATTGGACTACTCCTGTTTCTGGGAGACACTCCTTGCTTTCTTGACATTTGCCAAGACTGCTTATTTTGCTTTTTATAAAAGGATCTTGAATTAAAGATGAAACCTTTAACAAACTTGTAGAAGGAAGGCTGAAAAACAGTCATGCCTTGAAACACTTTTCCTTTTTCATCACATATTTTCTGGATCTCAGCAGTAGATGGTCCAAATACAGCCTTCATATCAAGGGGATAATTCAATATGTCAGCTTTTACAACTTCAGGCAAAATTTGAGAATGTAACCATGCAAATCATTTCATGACAGACCCAGTAGTTGCCCTAGAAAAGGCATCAGCTGAGTCATAAAAACACTTCAAAGAATGTTTGGTTACCTGAGAAACAGAAGCAATAAGAAAATTAAGAGAATACTTACTCTCACATGAGGGAAAATTGGCAGTTATGTTCCTCATATTCTCAAAAGTAAGCAAAAACTAACACATGAGCTTGACAATTAAGAATCATGAAAATCAGAGTGGGAGAAGAATACACTATCCATCAAGTTTTCCTAACGGGATTAGCATTTACTAAACATTTAGCTGCAGAAGGATTTGATAAGAAAATCACTAAGCAGTCTGATCTGGGATTAGAAAATAAGAATTTGTACAACAAAGGAACATTACAGTCTCTGTAACTTCCTAGTTCTGCAGGCTAGCTGTCAGACATGTCAAAGGCTGTAATAAAACATTCTCCAATGCTTGAAGAACAGAAGCAGCAGTAGGCTGAGGAAAATTCCAGTTATAGTAAGTTGTAACATTTTTTCAAAGACACTAGAATGTCATTTTGCTCCTACTGAAAATACTGATTCAGAGAAGGGTCATGAATTACCAAAAACGTCTGCTGTACTAACTCCTTTGGTGGAGGTCTGGATAGGAACCTGAGAAATAATCTCTTCATCCATGGTAACATGGGCGAAGGTCTACTATTTAAAAAGCGCTCAGACCATTTTTTCTTTTTCCTATTCCTTCTGGAATCTTCTGGGAGAAGAAATTCCCTTAAGAATAAGTTTTTTTCTTCTGTCCTTCTAAGGTCCTTTGGCCAAAGGCCTTGTATTTCTTACACTTCTTTTATATGATCTGGCCCTATGTGCACCACACAGAGGTTGTAATTGTCCTGAAGTGGTGTCTTGTCTCCATAACAGCCAGAGCTGCAGAATCGAAAGGTATTTTTCATTTTTAATGGTAGCTAAAAGGAAACCAATGATAATAATAGTAAACACCTACCACCTACAGAGTCAAAGATCAACAAACGTTACACCAACAAACTGGATGGCACAATGCGAAAGTGGAGAAAAAAATGTCAAAGTCCAAAAACTACCCAAGTTTCAAGAAGCAAATAAGCGTAATTTCTACAAAGGTCAGTATATGACAAAAAAGCAAGGTGGGAGAAACTATAATGACAATCTCAGGCTTATTTGCCATTAATAATGTCTGACGGGAATGTTAGCAAACAAGATTTGGGTAAACAGGGAATAGTACTGCAATGAGAAGGGTACAGGAGGAGCTAGAGTTGCAGGAAAGAGCTGTTTGTATACAGGTGTGTGACTGTGTGCATGTGTGCGTGTGTGTGTGTGTGTGTGTGTGTGTGTGTGTGCGCGTATATTCAAAAGTGTTCAAGTACAATTTGGTTGTGGTCTGTATTGTTGACCAAGAATACCAAGAAGGGGGGGGTTCTGTAAAATACTAGCATTGCTTGTTCATATTGTCATCCTGGTGAAGAACTAACCACGTTAAAACAGTTTTCTTACACGTCCTGTTTAATGGTGGTGGTACCTCTGCTGTGATTTACACTTGATTCTTTTTCACAAAAACCTCATTCCCTACTGCACTGTGAAGCTATAGAGTTGGTTGTATAACACTGCTGGCACCTCGAGTTCATGCCATTCTGGCAGACATTAGCAGTAAATGGCTCTTTTCCCCACTCTTCGTGTCTTGGAATCCTGGCTTGAAGTAAGGAATTAACCATAGGATACTCCCAAAAGTTGTATATTACAGTTAAAGGAGTGTGCACACCATAGCAGTAGATTTTAAAGGGAATAATAATTTGTGCAGTAAGGACTGCCACCCATCATCCTCACTAGATTTGGATTTAGAATTGAATTTTACCTAGTTTCAAGTAATCATATTTGGTGACGCTCCTGACCTAAAAAGTGTGTATGTGCAGTGCTGTTGTTATTTTTTTTTTTATTTGCTCTTTGTGTTGTATGTTACAATTTACTGAAATGAAGAAAGCAAAAGCAGTGTATCTAAAAAAAATTCTTTGTGGAAGTCTTGCACCATCTTTTGTAAGTACAACAGTCTAGATGAGACTAGTGTTTGTCTATGCAGGTGATGGCACTGCTGTCCAAGTACTGCCAAAAATACAGTGCTTCTTGTTAGTACAACCTGGACACAAGAAATAACTGATGAAATGAACTTTCCCTTAACTCATTACATCTGAGTAACGCCTCCAGGTGCAGCTGCAGTTAACGTCTACTGATGCCTCTGGGTGTCAAATATTGCTTGTTCATATTTGCATCAATAATTCTAAAACCATGCTATGTACAAGATTTTAAAGGCTTACATAATGGCAAACTCAACCGCATTCATATTTGACCTCTATCTAGTACAGGTAAATAGGTATTAACTGTTGTTTTTATGATATTACTTTCTATAGATATAATTTTCACATTTTTCTAAATATCTCTACAACCTTCTAAAGGAGGGTATCAGTAGCTTCACACCATCACCGCCCCCCTCAGAGGGTGCAGACAACTATGCTGAACAGTACACCAGTGCAGTACATAAGCACCTGTACAACTGGATTCTCCTCAAGGAAACACAAACCTATCTGGTGGACATCCTCTATCAACAGGCTTTACGACAAAAGAAAGAAACTGTTATCCAAGGATAAAAAAGGCACAAATTCCCAATTGGAAAAATTCCTTCCTTAGCCTCACCAAGCAAATCAGATCACTAGTGAAAACCTCCGAAGCCAATCATAAATCAAAACTAACCTCCAAAACAAAGGGTAACCACAAAGCCTTTTTCAGTTATGTCAGAAACCTCCATGGCAAAGCCAAGATTTGTTAAAATTAGTTAATACCACTTACACTGATCCTGTTGACTTAGCCAACCTGCTAGCAGATAGGTTCAGAGCAAACGTCACTCCCCTGCCCCCCCAAAGGCCCATTTGACATCCCAGATACTTGTCCCGCATATCACAACTCTGTAGATCAAATGTTAAAGGCCCTACCCAAGGCAAATAATACAGCTTCCATGGGACCTGATAGTATCCCAGGCTGTATTCTGCACCATCTCCAGCAAGAACTACCCTCACCATTGGGCACCCTAATCAACCATAGCCTAAGTACAGGCTTCATTCCAGCAGAGTGGAGAACTGCCATTGTCATCACCTTGCACTAAGGTGGTGCCACTACTGACCTTGGAAACTATCGCCCCATTAGCTTGACAAGTCAGATCTGTAAGGCCATGGAGCATATTATTATTGCTTGTTCATATTTGCATCAATAATTCATGCTATGTACAAGACTTTAAAAGATTTCATCTTAAATTACATAATGGCAAACTCAACTGCATTAATATTTGACCTCTGTCTAGTTAAATGCAAAAAAATGCATTACACCATTCAGCAAAAACACAGCCTCTACTGTTTACCACATGAATGGCAAACCCTAAGCACACAACCTGTGGTGAGAGACCTGGGTACACAGGTTGACAACAATCTCACATTCGAGTCGGCTATCATGGAGCGGCAGTGGTCAGAAAAGCCTTTTACTTGGTTCATCTTATAAGTAAAGGGACTGCATCCAGAAAAAAAAGGCCAACACCTGTCCTATGTGGACAGGCTCGAATCACTATCCCTCTACTCTGTATCATACAGATTGTTCAGAAGTAATCTGAGTTTTGTCTACAAGGCAATCTCAGACCCTGCCCTACTAGGGATGCTCCATATCCATAAGTCTAACTCTTCGTGCATTACCCGATCAAAAGGTATAAATATAATATGAGACATCAACAAAACTTGCTGGAGAGACAGGTTTGTCTCCCACAGGCTGTCCTGTCTCTGGAATAGACTTCCCATACATTTCAAACAAGGCATGTTGCTGACCCTCTTTCAAGTGCAACCTTGATGACTGTATGGGAAACCACAAATTTGTCCCAGGGGTTCCACCTGTGTCCCTCACTTTCAGGGGCAACAGGTTCTAATTGAGGTTTCTTTTTAGGGGATAAATTCTTGGCTATGCTTGTAAGGGCCCCAGGGCCATTAGCCTAGTAACCTCCTATGATCCTATGAAGCAAGTAACACAGAGAGAACTTCTTAGCCTCATATGAAAACTCACAGCTAGATGAATAAAATGCTGCTGACAGTATGTATGCAACTTGAGTGGTTGCTGACATATTGTAAGCTGTTTACAAAACATTACAAATGTAATAGTTACTGTGTTTACTATGACTTTGACCTAGAACCTAATGAATACTACCACTATAAAAATAGTTTGTGTTGAAGAGTTTGCCATTTATAATTTTTATAATCCCTATGGTTCCAGAAATATGAACATTTGTTTGAAATGTGAGGACATAACTTGATAACATCAAGAGGCTTAGGCTTCACCTATTGGAAGGTTACAGTGCAAAATTCCTGAGCTCCATTGGAATGAATGAGTTAAAGATCCATTGTAAACTTGAGCACTGCAAACAGCTGCACTTTGCTGTAGTGGAAGTTTTATAAGATTCTCGTACTGGTTTTTCCACATTTTTTATTTAATTTTCATTTGTAAATTCAACTAGAAGGGTTTTGTTTTGCAGGTCTTTAGGCGCATTAATCCCTAAACAGTGTTCTAGGATGACTTTGAAAACAATCTTTCATTACCTGAAGTGTTCCTAGTTATTTCTTCGAATCAGGCTATGTATTCATTTTAATTTGTTTGGGTAGGAATCTGATCCCTAAGGACCTTTTACAGACCTAGCTCAGTTAATCAGGAAATGCAGACAAAAAAGTTTTAATACTTTGCAGTGCAGCACAGCAAGAAATTAAAGCAAACTAATTAAACAATTATAGTGCATCAGACTTAGCCAAAGCAGCTGTCAAAACATGAGTAAGAGATAACTAGCAATACAGTCTCATCAGGACAGCAGTATCCAAATGATACATACATACTTACAGTGAAGGGGTAGAAGCAAAGAAACATTTGAAAGGCAAGAAGGTTGAGAAGTGGAAAGTATGAAAAAGGGGAGGACTGTGGAAGTAACTTAGGTTCATAGGTTGGTATTAGGTTATCGGCCCTAGGGCCTATACAAGCCTAGTCATAACAATGCCCTGGCTATTTCTTCCCACATTATTTACTTCCCTGGACCCCTGTCTAGTAGGGCAACTGATGTGATCCCCGGGGTGAATTTCCTATCTCCCACCCAATCGTCAAGGTTCCTTTTGAAGAGGGTCAAAGAGGCACTCTGCTTGACATGTATGGGCAGTCTATTCCAGAGTCTGGGGAGTTTCTGGGTCAGGAACCTATCCCTCCAGCATGTTTTGTTCATTTTGATGACAAGGTTTAGATCCCTGGAGCATGTGACTCTGAGGGATTGGGATTTCTTTAAGTGGACCATGTCCAACAGCTCTGGGTTTGACATGGCCTTGTATGTTGAGCAGAGATCACCTCTCAGTAGACGATATGCATCTGCTTTAGGCCTGTGATTCTTTTAGTGAGGTATTTCTGCGGCCTTTCCAGTTGTTGCAGATGCCTTGAGAGGTACATACCAAATGGGGCGTTGTATTCTATAATGGGTTTAATGAGGGATGAGTACAGTGGGACAATGACCTCCTTTTTTCTGGATGAAAAGCCCTTAGTGATGAGGTGTGCCACATAGAATGCTTTCCTGACTGTTGTGGTGATGTGGTTATCGAAGGTGAGACCACTGTCCACCTGTGTCCCTAAGTCTCTTATCACACTTTCGGTGTTTAGTGCACTGCCACCTATGTGGCAATTCACACACGTTCCTGTTTTTTTTCCCCAAAGGGGATAACTATACATTTATTGGCATTGAGCTTGAGCCCATGGCTCTGGCACCAAGCATCTGTTTCTGTAAGGCCCTTTTGTAGAATATCCACATCATTTGGGGAATCAATAATGGCTCCCAGTTTGCAGTCATCTGCGAACTTTGTTAGCCAGAGTCCCTTAGTGTTGGCCTGTACTTCAGAGAAGTAGATGTCAAACAAGAGCGATCCCAGGACTGAACCCTGAGGTACTCCACTTGTCACTTGTCTGGAGCTGGATTTGGAGTTGGCTACTTTTACAGTGTGGGTTCTGCCAGTAAGACAGTTGGCAACCCATTGAGTGACGTAGGGATTAATGCCCAGCTTATTAAGTTTATCTAGGATTCCAGAGTGGGGGATGGTGTTGAAGGCCTTAGCGAGGTCCAGACAGGCTGTGCAGACCGCCTTACCCTCGTCCACAGCTCTAGAGACTGATTCAAAGAAGTCAAACAGGTTCAGGAGACAAGAACGGCCCTTCACGAACCCAAACTGGGTGGGGTCCAGCGTTTGAAGGTTGCCATTGTCTTTGTTTATAAGTTCCATGATAATACGTTCCATGGCCTTGCAGATCAGGCTTGTCAGACTGATGGGGCGGTGGTTCCCAGGATCCAAGGTAGATCCCCCTTTGTGCAGCGGGATAACTGTAGCTGTGCGCCACTCAGCGGGCACGAAGCCTGAGGTGAGGCTATGATTAAACATGACACTTGGGTGAGGTGCCAGTTCATTTTGTAGTTCATGTAGTACACAGCCCGGGATGTGGTCTGGTCCCATGGATGCTGTATTCTTAGCTTTGAAGAGTGCATTTTTTTTACCTGTGCAGCCGTTATTACCGGAATTTGGCAATCTTTCGGTATTGAGATGGGCCCTTTAGGGGGTGAAAGGGGAGTGAAGTTGGCACTGAATCGATCTGCCAGGATATTGGCAATATATTTAATGCCATTCTGTTGTAGCTCAGAGCAGATCTGAGCATTGCCACTTAGATTCTTGACATAGCTATAAAATGCCTTGTGGTTGTCTTTGGCAATTTGAGCTGAGCAAACGGGAGATAAAACTATAAAGAGGAAAAAGGAGTTAAGTTGCCTGCAGGCAGTAAGTAAAGCAGCAGTTTGGTATGTGTTAAAGTTAGTGTAAAACTGAGTGGTTTATACTGGTTAGATTTTAACAGAACATTTACATGGAGCAAATTTTGGTGAGATGGCACTTAAAAGCAGTTCTTAATGTATTGTAATGGCTTAACTGGATTCTTAACAGTTTTGGTATTGAAATGGAAAAAACTGTGGTCTTTTGGGTGAAGTCTGGAAAAAAAGAATCTGCAGAGCTAGTAACTTGGAAGATAAGAATCTTATTTGGCAGTTGGAGTTTATTCTTGCGAGTGTACCAGAAAGAAAGCTATAGGACTCCCTTATGAGCAATTTGTAAAAGAGGGAACCCAGTATTAGAAGCGGATCTCTGTTGAATGATGAGACATTTGGCCATTGATGGAATACAGCAGTGGTGCACTCTGAGGTGAAAGGGTAGCAAAGCAACAGATTAAATTGGTGGTGGTTTGTACAGTATCTACATTTTTTGTGGGGACAGTTAGTGGAAGCCTATACTGTATTTAGGGAAACAGTGTGTCAATACCTACTGTACTTTTTCCTTCTGGGAAAAAGAAGCAAGTTTTTTTTGTGTCAGAATAGTGAGGTATCTGTTTTGCTGAATATGGTACTGTAAGTAGCATTTTTGTTGGAGCAAAATTCTCGGGTAGAGAAAATATAGTTTCTAATTTTTCCCCCTTAGTCATTCTGTGCCAACATGATGGAAATAATTTGGGTTTTTAAGTAGTAAATGGTTGTTCTTGATGCCAGGTGACGAAGGTGAATATACTGTTTTTAAAAGTTTTTATTGTGAGTTCCAGTTGAGGCAAGAACCGTGTATGATTATTTATAGATATCTAGGTTAAAAAGCAGATGATATTTATAAAGATGTGACTGAAAAATGTAAGAGCTTTCAAGATCGGCTTATATTAAGGAGAAAGCAGCAGAAGAAGCAGGGAAGACCACATGCCTTAATTGTTGATCGGTGTGAAAACAATTGCTTTATAAGTGAAAGTGTGTCTAAATCATCTAAATATCATGAAACTGGACTCCATAAACAACTAGGTAAAATAATGGTGGAATTACTGAAAATGAATACCAATTTATTAGGTTATGTGCAAAGCTCAGTAAAAAAGAAGACAGAAATGGAGACTGCAATTATAGCTCATTTTTACAAGATGTTAAAAATGGTTAGTTACAGAAGAAAAGTTGGAATTGCTGAAAACCTGGCTAACTGATGCAAAAGGCAGGTGGGGAAAAAATTAAGATTTGTCAGGGTCCTGAAGCATGAAGGGGTAGCAGACTGGGTAGGCTGCATGTGAAAGAAAATTACAGACTCTACAGATATCCCGGATGATTTATCAAGAATAAAAAGCACACTCAGATTGTTTATTCCTCAGCACTTAAGGATCAGAACTGTGTGCCCAATATTACATTTGAAACTTGTTTAGTAAGAGAAGTAGTGGTGTTAGCAATCAGGATCTCAGGGAATATAATTAAAATTAAGGAAGAGTATACTTTGAATAGGAGTTTTGAAGTGAAACTGGAGCAAAGAAATTGTCTTTCATTATGGCTGTTACAATCTGATACTCCTAAAAATGGAGATTCCATATGCTGTAGATTTTTTTCTCCAGGGGCATCTGGTCACCATCTTTTTGGCAGAAGGTACTCTTAGGTCTGCTTTAGAAGATGGAGTTTCTTCAGGCAAAGAGCTACAATGGCAGGGATGGAGGAATACTATGGAGGTGGTCATGGTCATTAAACAAAGAAAAGGTGAAACCTTTCCAGTTTTCATAAGAAGGATAGAAGAAAATAAGAAATCATCTGTAAGGGACTGAAAGTTGAGCAGCAAAGGAAAGAGGACTGCAGGCAGACTAAGGAGCTGGAACTGCAGTTGTAAAAAGTGTGACTGGGAAAGTTTTGCATAACTATAGGAACTGATTTTGTCACACACAAATGATTTAGAGTATGACTGGACTTTTTGTACTGTTAATTAACTAGAGTGCAACAAATATTATAATGCTGTACACTTGTGGTCATTTTCAATGTTAGCAGGTGTAAAGGTTAAGTTGTACATGGCTGTACATGATAACTTTGGTGTAAATGTGTTTAGCCTACCTTTGGCTGCCTCACATATGACCATTAACTGTTTCCAATACCTGTACTTATCCAATAGGACTACTGAACCCTCCAAATGTCTACTGGACTTACTCTGACTATGCTCGTAACTGGTAAGGCAACTGATATATCCCAGGGCAGCATCATACTGCTGCCAGTGAAGGGTCTTTCTTCCCCTTAGACTGAACCCCCCCCCCCCCAACATGTGCACATCATGTCCAAGCAATTGGCGTATATTGGCATTGAGGCATCTCATCCATGCTTCGCAATCAAAATCTAACCTCCCTTGTAGAACCTCCCCCCTGCAGGTTTGCAGAAGCCACTTGGGATCAGCCTCTGTAACATGCCTGCCCATGCATACCTCTTCCCAAGATGAGTGAACTACTCAAGCTTATCCCAATCCCAACATGGCTGCTGCAGTTCCAGAGACAGTAACTGATCTAAGGTATGGGTTGAACTCACAGCTTTACTTCTCTGTACTTTGGAACCAGATCAGCAGGTAGAAAATGGCAAGTTGCTGCTTTTAAATTAACAATGAATACGTATGCGTGTCTGGTTTAAGTGCCCCAAACAGTAATAATAATATTTCTTTTAACAGCAGACTTTCACAATTCAAAAGGAACTCTTGTTTTGACTGCTGGCATGAAAGTTTTAAAAGGCTGACAGCAAGTTTATATTTATAACAAGTCTCAGGCTCAAACTGCTTTAAGACGTTTTGCTGGAGCTAGAAAGAACTCAGAATGATTGCAGATTTAGTAGCACACAGGTTCAACTAATAGTCAAATGATATAATCATTAGCAAAGCTGGAGAGTTTTGAGTAAATGTGTTAAGAAAAATAAGCAAAAATTAAGAAATGCAAAAGCTAGACTAAGTAAGAACTTAAAAAAAATAAATAAATATTTTAACTGTGGAGCTTTTCTCCCCGGGCCTCCGCTGAAAATGGACCTACGTCCAGTCGGACACTCCCGGTCAACAAATATAAATAAATAAATAAATAAATAAAAAAGATGATTAGGAAAAGATGTGTATTTGCTGTAGACTTTATGGGAAAAGGTATCTGTATATCTGGGGATTGCATGTAAAGTACAGAAAATGGGGAGTCAGCCACGAGGCTGCATATCCTAGAGTGAGAAAATACTGAAAGCTCTCACTTGCTTTGCTACAGAGTTCAGTGCACCTGTCTTGTTCCCATGACACCTTAAAATATTTCGACTCTTATGTGGAAGCAGGTGGAATAAAGGGTTATATAAAGAGTTTATGTAAATAATTATGTCTGCATGAGAAAATGTATTGAACTCGATTCTGAAAGACAGACTGTTGCATTTTGTATGCATGTCTTGACTGAAAACACTGTTGCAGTATTCCAAACCAATGGATTATCACTGCTGATGTCTGGCCACAGTACCAAAAGTTTAACTTTCCCTAGGCCGTACGTCCGATGTGTGACCTCAGATCATAAGAGTAGTGGTTTATAAATTGACGTACAAGCATAAATCCTTAAACTATTTCTCCACCAGCCAAATGCAAGTTGTGTATGTCGGGACAGGTCATTGGTACAGTAGCTTCTTTAAAACAGAAAAGTGCTCCACTGGGGAGCATTCTTTGCTTACTTATATTGTTGTGCTTTGTCCTTATTAGATCTCAACAAGTAGAGATAAGTATGAGTGCAGTGAGTAATTCCCATACAAAGAACTACATACCCAGTGTCTCATCTGCCAAGGTGCAGAACACAACCACAAGGCCCGTTTCATCTACCAGTCCTTTGTGCCAAAGACTTTGCAATCCCATCTGGCTTCAGTCAACACTTTCTTAGAGACCCAAAGTCTAAAGCATCTGGCCCACTCCAAGATGGCGGATTATGCTTCACCAGACGTACCTCCATCCCTCAAGGAAAAACTCAAAAGGCCTAGGCTAGATACTCTGTCTACCTTTTCTGACCTTGACATACCCATTGAGGTCTCAGAACCCCTGGTACATCAGACTCCACCCTCTGATGTACCCTACGGATGCCAGTATGACATCTGAGAACCGTATAACTGACAAAACTTCTCTCACAGAAAAAGGTGAACCATGGATCATCATTTCAGAGGGCTTGGAAGGCATCCTACAGATTCTACTCAGGAAGAGATTCCCAGTAAGTTAACTGAGGTACATTACAGGTCTACACCTCCTTGCTTAGTTCAACTATACATCATTCCAAAAAAGAGACTACAAAAATCTAACCTTGTCTCTTAAGCCCCATCTAAACAGAAGGAATGGATGGACTTTTCTCAAGGCCTGATCAAGGTCATTATGGAGCTGTTCTCAAGGCTTGATCAAGGCCATTAAGGCTCTGAAACCTCCTCCATTTTCTGCCCACCCTACCCACACCAGAAAAATTTACTGTGGATTCATCTTCTTCTGTGTGGAAGATGCCTCAGACTCTGATCATTCTATGGCATAGTCCTGTCAAATACACTTCCCTGGCCAAATACCTTCTGACGATGAAGACTCTGTTTCCCCTGACTCTCCTAAGACCAGACAGATATTATAAATATCCTGATAAACCTAAGTATTTATGCATGATCCTGTGGCACACCTCTCTGCAGTATCTCTGTCTTCTGATAAACCCTCAAAACTTCTTCCCAGTGCCAGTGCCCTCCTTTCATAAAAAAGATAATAGGAGCTATGGATAGGTGGGGGGGATAAAAGGTTCATAAATCCTCTACTTTGGCATTCAGGGCTATTAATTATGAAAACCCAGGTGACCAAGTACCTGTTATCCATACTCAACTCCTTAAACAAGTAGTGGTAGAAACACAGGGGCCAGATTCCAAACAACAAATGTCCTTAGTCAGGCTACTCATGTAGCCAGGCACCGTATAAAATATAGTTATGATACTGTAAAGGGTTCCTCTAGAGCAGCTACTTCTGGATCTGTCATACACACTTAAGAATGGTACCTCAAATCAACCCATGCTAAAAGATTTAGAAGCCAAGCTTACTGTTTCTCCTACAAAAGGAACCTTTTATTTCACCCACAAGCTGCCAACTTATTTAAAGCCTTTCAAGAGTAAGACAAAACAATGAAAGACTGCAGAAAGATTCTGCTAATCTCTTTGCCTAGATACCAGAGAAATTACCTAGCCAAACCCACTTCTTTTGTCAGAGGGGACTCCAGACCCATTTGTAAACACAAGAAGGCTATAAGAACAAGATTTCCATAGAAACCACAGAGGGAGGGGCTCCCGTCAGGGAAAAATCACTGCTACTTTCTTCAAATCAACATCCCCAACCCATCAGTCCTGCCCTGCCCCTCTCAAAAAAAGGCTGTCAGTCAGTCTCAAGCTGGGAAAAGGTCACAGACAACTGGGTGTTTTCCATTATAATAATAACAACAAAAAAATAAATAAATAAAGTTATGCCATGGCCTAGAAAGAACTTCCTCCTCCTCTGGATGGCATACCCTCTCCTCCCCATAACAAAGTCCATCTTCTAGTACCCATACTCCAAGAATTGCAGGCACAAGACCGTTCAGCACCAACTAGTGCCAGAAGAATTCGTAGGAAAGGGGGAGTTTTACTTCCGACTTTTCCTAGTTTCAAGAAGGACAATGAGGATCCATACTGGATCTCTCTCTCTGCTAAACACCTTCTTAAAACTGCCAACCTTCAAAATGCTCACTTGCAAACACTTCTGCTTCTCATAGCTCCTCATGCATACCTAGTATCCCTGGATCTAAAGGGTTCCTAACTCCACGTACCAATTTGCCCCGCTTGCAGGAGATTCATCAGGTTTTACGCTAGCTTTTCTCACTTTCAGTTTACGGCCTTGCCTTTTCAGATTTCAACAGCTCCTAGAGTTTTCAAAAAATGTCTTGCACTATTGATATCATTCTTCTGAACTCTAAATTCAGATATTTCTCTGATTGGACAATCTGCTAATACAGGCTACCTCACCACAGATACTTCTCTAACATTCCCAGTTCATCCTTAACCTCCTTCTGCACTTGGGGTTCACTGTCAACTACAAAAAAAAAAAAAAATCTTCCCACCACCCTAACCAGTACCTAGATTTTCTAGACTGTAGACTGGACACCAGGAACATGCAGGCTTACGTGCCTCAGGAAAAAGTGTAGAATCTTGCAGCTTATTTTCACAGCCTTTCCTCCCTTGACAGATACTCAAGCCAGGAGAAATACTAAGAGCTCTAAGATTCATGGCAGTTACTATGCCAATGCTCCCTCTAGCCAGACTGAGTATGAGGAAAATTCAATGGTACCTTAAAACAGTGTAGTCCCAACATTGTCACCTTCTAGACACTGTGATTCTTCTTACTCCTTGTCTCAGAAAGGAAGACAGATCAGGTGAAACTCAATCCAGGACTCCTCTTCTCCCCAATTAGTCCCAGTTCAGATGTACACAGATGCCTTAGATGAGGCCCTGGCAAGCATTCAGAGAGTCCATGGCAGAAGGCAGTTGAAATTCCAAAGGGAACACACCAACCTGAAATAAATGAGGGCACTCATCCAAGCTCTTCATGTCTTCTCAGATAACTGGAAGCCACGTACTCAGAGTAATCACAGACAACACAACAGTCATGTGGTGCATAAACAAGAAAGGAGGTACCAAGTCTTACCAGATCTGCAGACTAGCACAGCGGGCCTGGGACCTTGCCAGTCAGAAAAGAAGGTCCCTACTGGCCATATACCTCCTATTACATGACAATGTGCTGGCAAACACATTAAGCAGGGGCTTAAAGGACCCTCACTAATGAATCATGAACAGGAAATCTTTCTTTACATCCTTCACAATTGGGGGGAGACCTTAAATAAGCCAGCTTGCCTCAGAGAGCAACAAACAGCTCCTCCTCTTTTACACCAGAAATCACTACCCCTCTGCTTGGAGGACACATGCTTTCTCTTTTCACTGAACAGAGAAGTTCCTGCAGTCCTTCCCCCTACTACATCTCCTCTCCAGTGTTCTGCTAAAGATACAGAAAGAAAAAACAAAAGGTTTACTAGTAACCTTACTTGTCCAAGATAACATTGGTTCCCCCCTTCTTTTTCATCTAGCCTAGGGAAAATGCTGTAAACTGCCACAGAAGGCAGAACTCATCACTTAGTAGAAAGGATCATTACTACAACCCAACCCAGTCCCCTAAACCTAAGCTTGTGGATTATAGGGTTCTGATTCTTTTCAGGCACCAGTTTTAGAAGATGTGATTAATGTTCTCCAAGAAGCAAGGAGAAAATCCTAAATACCCAAATGGAAGAGATTTTTTCTGGTGCCATAGGAATAACCAGTACCCCAACAAATCAGAGCATCTTTCATCCTAAAATACGTGCGTGAGCTCATGGAATTTGGTCTTCCCTACTCTTCCATCAAGACCCACCTGTCGGCCAGCTCTGCTTTTCTGCCCCTCAGCCCTCCTATTATGTCCAGACCTGAGGTCAAGGTCAGTCCTCTCTGGCCTACTGGACAGTTCTTGTCAACTAGCCAACCTCCTTTATATGTTCCCTTCAGCTCTGGGAATCACCCATTGGTTTGGAGTATTGCTACAGTAATTTCAGTTAAAACATAGTACAGTTGTGTAAGAACTTACCATAACAGTATATGTCCAACTGATCACTGTTGCAGTATTATTTCCTACCCTGCTTACCCTCAGTTGTTTACCATCTTTTTTCTGTCTCTATTTCTTCCTCCCTCTTTCTGCCTTGTAGGTAAGACTCTATAGCTAAGGGGGCTTCTTACCACTTCATGCTAGGCCTCTCCTAGCTTGACCAGTCACTATCTCAGGGGTCCCCAGGCTGCATGCTTTGAGATAGTCTGAGGATCTATGCTTGTACATCTGCCTGTATACTCCCATGCTTACGACTTGAGGTCTGACATCAGATGCATGACCTAGGGAAGGTTATGCTTTGGTACCAATTTTATTTAACCCATTATTTTATAATTTATATTATTATTATATTATATCTTAGTTTTTATAGACATATACACTTTATACTCACTTTATACTCAGTTAATCTAATATATATTTATTTAATAATTATTTATTCATTTATTTATACAAATACATGTTTATATATTTTTTGAAACATTTTTATACATTTTTATACATATTTATTTATATTTATATATATACATTATTATACCTAGGATATACATACAAAAACTTTTTAGAGATTTTACAACATTTTGTAACATTTTTAACATTATTAATATTATAGTTACACTTACATATTTATACACATATATAATTTCTAATATGTTGTAGTAATTGTCTTTAAGCCTTGGATATTTGATATTTTAAAAGTAATATATTATAGATTTATATCGTTTCATTCTCTTTACATATTTCATTTCTCCTATATATTAGTTTATATTTGATTAAGTCATTTATACACATTTTTAAATAATATAAAGTATAAATTAATATCTAATAGTAGAATAGTAAACATTGATAACTTAGTAGCTTTTTTAAAATGGTACTATTTTTAAAATGGTACTTTTAAAATTGTACTTCTTTTAAAATGGTACTTCTTAATAGGTGGCACTTTGAATATAGTTGAATACAGTTGGAATAGGGTTAATATAGAAGTGAATGTCTTTTTAAAACTGTTATGTACCTGCCTATATTAATTAACTAATTGACTTAATTATTATTGAGAGTTATATAAAAATGCAATTGATTTAATCTAGAACAGATTCTGATGAAGTCTCCGTAAAGGAGACGAAAGCGCTTAATCTGATCTACTCGTTTGTTGTTGTTTTCTGGTTTTATTATTAAAGTTCAGTATTATTAATTTTAAACACCTTCCACCTCTTTATGGTGTATGCTGGCGTTTTAAGAACATGGTGAAGCAGAATTGACGTGATGCACATAGGACAGCCTTAATAGTGCCGGAACGGTTTGCTTTTTGGTGAAATTCTATTTTCTCTGGTTACTAACCCATTATTTGTACAAGGCAGGTGGCAGAAGAGCATTGATTATTTGAGGCAGGTATATAGTTATCAAAGGGAACTTAAAAGGAGTTTATTTGTCTCTGGGGATGAAACAAACAGAATTAAAGGCTGTAAGAGAATGGTTAACCTACCAGGAAAAGATAACTGTACTAAAATGAGACTGGGATTTGGCATGTGCGGTGGAAGAGGAGGTAACAACAGCTGGTATGTCTGTAGACCGATATATAGGAACAGTGAGTGTGATATAGGATTTTAGAGTTACCCAGTGCCAGATATAGGTGTTTTTGTTATAGGTACCAATCCTTTTGAAGGTTAGACAAAGTTAGTACAACAAAGGCACATGCTCACATAGTGAAATCTTCGGACACGCTCTATATTTCTGTTTCAGACTATGCACCTTTTATTGTATACTTACTCTTGGATGTGGGTAAAATTGAGAGGAGCTGGAGGTTAAACCTGTACTTAGGCAACGGAAGAGCTGAAGGAAAATATCAGGAAGAGATGTTAAGAGATGGAAGAAAGAACACCACAGACCCTGGATGATTTTAGCATCAAAGAGTCCAAGTCATATTTAGGTGGTCTTTTGAGAATTCAGAATATGGGGGAATTAAATGAATATGAAAAATTGTAAGGAATTGCTGTATTTGCTGTTAAAAGCCAAAGGCAAGGTAGTGATAGGTATGAGACAGAGAGAAGGATCCAAAAATTAAATATATGAAAGGCAAGATGAAAACCACTGCAATTTATAGGAGAGCAAGCCAAAATGTTTCTTAAACTTAAGGATTTTAAGGACATGCAGTCAGACAAAATATTTAACCCTTAAGCATAATCAAAAGAAGGTGGTCAGGATGTTATGCAAGTTAGCACTAGGAAGGGAGAGAATTTTCAGTACACCTGTTGAACTGCTTTGCTCAGCACTACAGAAGTTTGCGTTAGGTAAAATCTACCAAAGGAGTCACATACTCACGACATTTCACAGATATTCCAAGGACAAAGTGTTTTGACTATTTATACCTTGCCGATACCCTTCCTAAGGCCACACCTCTTTTCCAGGAGGGCCACACCAGTCAACTCCAGAATAAATGTGTGAATATCCGTCATCTAGGTTATGTTTGAAAGATGAGTGAGTTGCAATACTTAACATCCAGGGAACATTTATTCCAGAGGTTTGGGAGGTGCTGACTTATAAAACTGTCTCGCCACCAAATTTTAGTTGTTGGTAAAGATTTAGGCTCTTGGCTCCTGTACTTGTGGGACACTGGACTTCAGATATAGGGGAAGTCAATGTTATCCAGATCTGTAAGAAAGTGATCCTCCCTCAAAAGTCTACAAGACCCTAAATAATGGGATAGAGTTTCCGTCCTCTGCTGACAGCTCCCCTTTGTGGTCTTTCTAATTGTCCGACATGTTTACTGAGGTACATCCTGAAATGGGTATTGTACTCTGTAATTTGATCAATTCTGAGTATAAGGGAGTGATCACCTCTTTAGACTTTGGAGGAAATTCTTTTTGCATTGATCTGTATTAAATAAAAAAATGTCCTAACAACCATTGTCACATAATTGTCATAAGAAAGGAAATTACTCTAGGTCCTTCACTACATTTTTATAATGGTGTGTTGTCTGTACAGTATGATGAGGAGAGAGGTTTTCAACTAAAAGTGATGATAATATACTTTTTTGGCATTTAGTTTGAGCACATTTTAGTGCACCAAGTCTACTTGGAAGCATTCTTGCTGAGAGGTTTGGGTGTCAGAGACAAACTTAACAGTAACCTCCAGTTTCCAGGTCTCATGGGACTTTGTTGCCAGAGAAGTTGATTCTTTGCTATGATATCTGAGAAGTAAAGACTAAAAAAAAGTGCTCCCAGCACTGAGCTCTGAAAGCACCACTAGTCACAGTCATACACACTGATGAGAGGCCTGCAACTTGCACTGTGTGGGTCCTGTCTTTCAGCCAGTTTGCTATCCATTTTACTGTACAGGAGTTGAGTTTTAATGTATTTAGTTTTTGTATGATGCCAGCATGGGGAATGGTGTTGAAGGCTTTGGCTGTACTGAAGCCTACTTGTGATCTTTACATCTTAGGATATTAGGTCCAGACCAAGTCACACTTTTACTAAAGGGTGTGTGTCAGGAGGAGCTGAAGTTGGTAGTAAAGGAGTATGAAAATTGGAAGACACCTGGCCAGGTGATATACCAGTAGATGTATGCAACCAGGAAGAGTTTAAGGCAAACTTTATGGAGTTAGTAAATTATATTATAACCATCAGTCAAGCTCCAGATTTGTGGAAGCAAGTGAGTATCACAGTCTTGTTAAAACCTGGGAAAGACCCGAATCAGGTAGGATCCTACAGTCCAATAATTATAAATTATTTACAGCAGTCACAGCATTATTGGATAAAAGGTTAACAAGAATACTCCCTATATTTATACAGTATGATTACGCAAGGTTTTGCCGCTGGAAGGGCAACTTCCAACAATTTGATTAAAACTCTTGTTTGATAATAGAGGGTGCAAGCTGATCAGCTATGCCTGTACTCGTTATTAGTGTGGCTGCAGAAGGAGCATCTAACAGCGACAACTGGACTTTTCTTTTTTGTAGTTTTTATGGCATATGGGGTCGCTGCAGTAGTATATGTACTTGTGTGTGATATGTGTGTGTGTGTGTGTGTGTGTGTGTGTGTGTGTGTGTGTGTGTGTGTGTGTGTGTGTGAGATGTGTGATGTGTGTGTGTGTGTGTGTGATGTGTGTGTGTGTGTGTGTGTGTGTGTGTGTGTATGTGTATGTGTATATATACACACACACACAAATATGTGTGTCTATATATATATATATATATATATATATATATATATATGTGTGTGTGTGTGTGTGTGTGTAAATCAGTACATCCAACAAAGTTTTTTTTTTTTTTTTTTTTTTTTTTACCTAAGATGAAGGATCTGAATTGCTTAGACACAGTAAGGTCTTGTTAAGTTTAATTCTAATGGCTGACAAAAAGCAATTACTAGAAAAAAAAGAAGTTATGTACTCACTATAACATTCCATCTGAGTAGTTGGACTTCATTTGTCATCAATTTGTGGGTATTCGGATCCGGATCGAATCAGAGACAGCCGCTTCACAAGCTTCTGATACGAGCTCCAAGCTCCTCCCATTACCCATAATACCCCTTTGTCTCCTTCCTTCCCTCAGATTGAGTTTGCTGCGCCATAAACATAAGCCTGACCCAATGAGACCTTACCACTAACGGTTCTTCACAAAACCAAAAGCAAGCATGAACAGGAGAGCCGCACAGGTATCCTCTCCTACATACCAGAGTAGGATAATAATAATAAAGTCACAGGGAAGGAGGAAGGGACAGTTGATGACAAATGAAGTCCAACTACTCAGATGGAATGTTACAGTGAGTACATAACTTCTTTATCTGAAGTAGTTGACTTCATTTGGTCATCAACCTGTGGGACAGAGTCTCCAGCTACCAAACACCTGGGTGGCCCTCATGGAAGGATATTCCAGAGCACCTCGGAGTCAAAGGATGCTCTATCTCTAGATATCATGTCCAGTTTGTAATGTGAAATAAAGGTGTGAGATGAGGACCAAGTAGCTGCAGAACAGATATCATTCAGAGACACCCTGGACCAAAAAGCTGCAGAGGTAGCCATGGACCTGGTGGAACATGCTTTAACTTGACCCGGAGGAGAAATGCCTTTGTCTGCGTGCACTCTAAGGATACACTGGGAGATCCATCGAGCAATAGTCACTTTCGATATTGGTTTGCCCAGAAAAGATCTAGAGTAAGAAACAAATAACTGATCGGACTTGCGAAAAGCCTTAGTTCTATGCAAGTAGAACCTCAATTGTCTATGTACATCCAACAAATGCAATTTACATTCACCCCCGTTTTGAAAATTCAGAAAGAAAACAGGAAGGTTAATCATCTGGTTAATACTGGCTTCCGAAGCAACCTTGGGAAGAAAGGATGGATGGATGGATTAGTACGTAAAGAAACCCAGTCCTTATGAAAAACAATGTACGGGTCTTTGACTGATAGCGCCTGAAGTTCTGATACCTTCCAAGCTGAAGTAATAGCCACTAGGAAGGCAGTTTTCCAGGATAAAAATCAAAGGTCTACTGGTGCTGTAGGCTCAAAGGGTGGAGAAAAGGGAGCCTATAAGACAAGGGTGCAGTCCCAAGGAGGTGTAGGATCCTTCACTGGGGGTCTTAAAAGAAATGTACCCTTAACAAAGGTTTTACAAAGTCTAGAAGCAGCTAGAGAAAAGTACAGTTTTGTACCTACCATAAATGTAGATGTCCGATAGATATGCAACTGCAGTCCTGACATATGGGTTTTCCTGCCTCAGGCAGCCCTTTGGTCGGCCGGATTCCAAAGTCTGGGTCCGGCGTCGGCTGATGTCGCCTCTTCCCCGACGTCAGAGCGGCTGGGGTATAAAAGCATCAGCCGACGCCATCTTCTTCAGTGTTTCTTGCCCCAGATGCCAGGTGCCCTCCAAGGAAGGCTAAATTTAGTGAATGGATAAAAAATTCCAGACATGCAAAACGGTAATAAACAGATACACCATAACAGATATCCCCAGCTAATATGAAAAGGGGGGAAGTGGACCCTAAAAAAGAGAATTACAGAGGGGTAGGAGGGAGGGAAAACCTGACTGCAGTTGCATATCTATCGGACATCTACATTTATGGTAGGTACAAAACTATACTATGTCCTTCAAGAATGCAACTGCAGTCCTGACATATGGGTTGAATACCATAGCCAAGCTGGGGGTGGTAGGATCTAAGATAAGGATGGTGTAGCTAAAATGCCCTGCAGGACTGCAGAAGCAAAGCCTGCTCGGGATCTGGAATATAAAGGCAGGTTGTAATGTTTGGAAAATGTATGCACGGAGCTCCTTTGTAGCCACCCCTCTTAGAAAAGCTGTGGAGGTGGCTGTCGCTCTGGTGGAGTGTGGCCTGATATTGGCTGGCACACCTTTTCCATGGAAAGAGTAGCAGAATCTGATGCAGTTTCCAATCCATTTTGAAATTGTTTGTTTGGAAATTGCCTTTCCTTGTACTCCAGCAGCGTAAGCTACAAATAACTGGTCAGACTTTCTGTTGGCCTTTGTTCTGTCCAAGTAGTAGCGCAATTGCCTGTGTATGTCCAAAGTGTGCAGAAGCTTTTCTCCTTTATTTTGAGGATTGGGAAAGAAAGTAGGCAGGTGAATTGCTTGATTTAGAGAAACCCTGGATATCACTTTTGGCATGAATGAAGGATTGGTTCTTAAAGAGACTCTGTCCTGATGGAAAATGAGAAATGGAGGTACTACCATGAGGGCCTGTATCTCCGAAACTCTTCTTGCTGAAGTAATTGCCAACAGGAAAACTGTTTTCCAGGAGAGAAATTGCAATTCTGAAGATGCTGCTGGCTCAAAAGGAGGAAGAGTTAATTTTTCCAAGACGAAGTTGAGGTCCCATGCAGGCACTGGTGGTTTTCTTGGAGGTTTAACATTCTTTATCCCTCTTAGAAACTGCCTTAGCAAAGGATGTGAAAACACAGGTGGGATCACAGTTGTATTTTGCTGAAATTGCTGAAGCGTGTATTTTTATGGAAGAATATGAAAGGCCATTGTGAAGCATTTCTGCCAAGTATTCTAGTATCTGTGGGATGCTCATTACTGATGCATCCTGACCCTTGTTAGCATTCCAGATGTTGAATCTCTTCCATTTGGCTGAATAAGTTTTTCTGGTGGAAGGTCTGCGTGCTTACAGTAAGATCTCTTGAACTTTTTTGGAGAGAGAGATATGGGGAGAAGTCATGGAACTCTCCAAGCTGTCAGTTGCAATGTTTGCAGGTTGGGATGAACAGTTCTGTAATTGTGCTGAGTTATAAGCAGAGGCCATTGAGGCAGGAGCCACGTCTTGGTGTGAGTTATGCTCCTTAGTAATGGATACCAGTGCTGTCTTGGCCAGTCTGGAGCTATCAAAATGCCTTTCGGTTGTTCTGCTTTGATCTTCAGTAACACCTTGGTCATTAATGGTAGAGGTGGAAATGCATAGATTGTTAGAGAATTCCAGCTGAAGGAGAGAGCATCCATTCTCCAGGCTTGAGGATGGTGTGTCCTTGAGCAGAACTTCTTCAGATGATGATTGAGGTGTGAGGCAAATAGATCTATGTCCAGCCTTCCCCATGCATGAGTTATTTGTGAAAAAATGTCTGGGTGCAACATCCATTCGTGCGGGTCCATAATGTTTCTGCTTAGACTGTCCGCCAGAACATTGTCCTTGCCTGGGACAAACTGGGATTGCAACTGTATGTTCAGTTTCAGGGACTTTTCCCAAAGAGTCATTGTTAGTCTGCAGAGGGGGTAAGAATGGGTACCTCCTTGCTTGTTTATGTACCACATAACAGTGGTGTTGTCTGTCTTTATTAGCAGATGGCCTTGCTGAAGATATTTTCCGAAGGCCTCGATTGCATGAATCACTGCCAACATCTCTTTTTGATTGATGTGCAGATGCAATTCTCGGGGTGCCCATTGCCCTTGAATGCATCTGCCCCTCCATGTGCGCCCCCCCATCCATGATCTGAGGCGTCTGATGTAATGGTTTGGCTTGCTTGAGGTTTGTTGAAAGACATGCCTTTGTTTAGCTGGCTTGCTTGTGCCCACCACAAAAATTCCTTTTGTAGACATGGAATGAGTGGAATAATTGCTTCCAAGTTGTGGCTGTGTTGAGACCATAAACTTTGTAGGTACCATTGTAGTTTTCTCATGTGTAGTCTTGCCAGTGGAATCAGAAGAATGCAAGATGCCATGAAACCCAGGGCCTGCAGGATTTTCCTTGCAGTCATCTGGGTGTGCTTTGCTATGCTTTTGAAGTAATCTTGTAATTGTTCTTGTTTTTCTTCTGTGAGGAAAGCCATTTGTGAGTTTGTGTCCAGTTTGGCTCCTACAAAAATTATTTGTTGGGATGGCAGTAGTCTTGATTTTTGAATGTTGACTGTGTATCCCAAAGCCTGTAGTAAGTGAATGACATAGTCCAAGTGTCTTATCAAGGCTTGCTTGCTGTCCGCTTGTATCAGGCAGTCGTCCAGGTAAGGATATATTTGTATCCCCTGAAGTCTGCAATGTGCAATTACTGATGCCAGGCATTTTGTGAATACTCTGGGCGCAGTAGATAAGCCAAAAGGCAATGCTGAGAATTGATAATGCTCTGACCCTGCAAGAAATCTGAGGTATCTTCTGCAGTTGTGTCTGACTGGGACATGCAGGTATGCCTCCTTGAGGTCCAGAGTAACCAGCCAAGACCCCTTGCCCAGCATGGGAAGAAGTTGCTGTAACGTCAGCATTTTGAATTTTGGCACAATGAGAAAAGTGTTTACAGCGGACAAGTCCAGTATAGGTCTCCATTGCTTTTCTTTTCTTGGAACAAGGAACAGTCTTGAGTAGAATCCCTGGCCTTGTTCCTGAGGAGGAACCTTTTCTATTGCTTTGATTTGTAGTAGCTTTGAAACTTGTATGAGTGCCTCTGCCCTTAGATTTTGTGGCAGGTTTGGCATGCCTTGTGTTGTTGGTAAGGTATGGAAGTGGAACCTGTAACCTTTGTCTATTATGTCCAAAATCCATTTGTCCTTTGTAAAAACGTGCCAATTTTATGAAAATATAGATAATTTTCCACCTAAAGGTGCTTCTCTTTGAGCCTTGGTCGGCGGTGTCAAAGTCAAGTCATTGTGATTGTCCCTGCGGAGCAGTAGAAGTCCCTGCGCCACTTCTCTGATTAGTTGGTTGCCATTGGCGGCCCCTGTAGGAGCCTCTGTATTGCCCTCTACCTCGAGCCCGACTGTTTTTTCCCCTTTGGAACTTGTCAGTGTCTGGAAAGGACCAATTCTTCGAAGGCCAATTCCTACTGAACCTTGGTGGCTGAACCTGGAGGAAATCTTTGACTGTTTGTACTGATTTAGCCTTTTCCTCAATTGATTTCAACACACCCTGTGCATTAGCACCAAATAGCTTGTCTTTTTCCAGAAGTGCATCTAGAAGCTTTACTTTAACATGATCTGGTAATGTCTGTTCTTTCAACCAAGCATGTCTACGTATGACGGCCCCTGTCATAGCTGCCCTACATGAAGCTTCCAATGCATGATAACCACACTGAAGAAAATGATTGCTAACCTGCTGAGTATTATGAACCAAATCCTGCAAGGCCTTTCTATCTAAAGGCTCAGGAGGGGCTAACTTTTTCTGCAAATCATCCATCAAGAAATCCTGATACTGAAACATATGAAAAAGGCAGTTAAGTGCCCTCATGACAAGGGTGGGTGAGGTATAAACTTTTTTACCCCACCTCTCCAGGGAGCTAGATTCCCTGTCTGCGGGCAAAGGATTTTTGGCCGTGGAAGTGGCCACTCCTTTGGGCCCCTGAGAAATAGTTTCTAGATCAACAGAGTGGGCCTTAAAGAGATGTTTATGAGTTTCAGGAACCCTGTAATATCTGTCTGGCTTGACAGGAGCAGGAGGGAGAGAATCAGGAGAAGTACTGGAGTCTGCGAACACATCATCCAATACATCTAACACTGGGGGTATAGCTAAAGGCCTGTGCTGGGGTAACTTAAGGAAGGTCCGAAGCCTTTTCCTGGAGTCGGAGAAATCCTGGCCCTGCCACTGAAAATGCTCTCTCATGGAATGGAGAATTTCCCCGAAAGAAATCTCCTCAGGAGGAGAGGCAGAGGGAATGGATTCATCAGCATCAGAATCCTCGTAGGCCGGGAAGGATTCTTCCTGGGAATCTGAAAGGCCTGACTCACCAGAGGCTTCATCTGAGGAAAGGGTATCTGCCTGCTCAACCCTAGGCCTTTTGCTTGAAGGCGGCTGAGAACCTCTGTCTGGATGAGCCTGAGAGCCCCTGATTAAAGAAATGAGATCTGCAGCTAAAGTCATGATCTGTTTATCAGAAGTGGGACCCTGTGAAAAAGATTTAGGGGGGTGAGACTTAGCCTGGCTGGCAGCCTTAGCACGTGTGTAGGCCTTGATAGACATAGACACAGGAGGCCTAGCTGCTCCACGTGATGGAGTAACTTTGTCCACCGGTACAGTGTCAGGCAAATCTTGGGCTTCGGTTTCAGGAGGAAAATCAACAACCGGCACCGGGGTAGCCTCCGGGACCGAAGTGTGCGGTAAAGCAGTGTCGTCGGCCTGGAGCGGTAGAATTACCGCCTCCGAAGAGACCGATGCACTCACGGTAGGCTTTAGCGTGGTGTCGGTGGAAGTCGCGAGCCGCGAATGTTGGTCCCGGTCCTTCCGTTTTTTGGAAATATGTGCTGTCGGTTGTTCCGACGGCATGATATAGGAGTAATTTTCCCCAAAAAAGTCTTCAGCAAATTCTGCCCGGCGCCTAAGTGTGTGCTTATTAAAGCAAGCACAGGCAGCACAGGCCGAGACGTCGTGGTCTGGGCCGAGGCAGGGAAGGCAGTAAGAATGGAAGTCCTTATGAGGTATTTGTTTACCACAAGACAAGCAATTATTAACTTTTGCAGTTTTATCTGACATCGGCGGAGGCAAGAAAAGGTTCCCCAATGGGGTACTTAGCTTTTTGATGACTTCGGATCTGAAAACACAGGAGCTGGCCGACCGGCACTTGTGAACTGCTTCTGCTTCGGGCACCGCGCGGCAAGAAAGACTGGAGAAGATGGCGTCGGCTGATGCTTTTATACCCCAGCCGCTCTGATGTCGGGAAAGAGGTGACATCAGCCGACGCCGGACCCAGACTTTGGAATCCGGCCGACCGAAGGGCTGCCTGAGGCAGGACAACCCATATGTCAGGACTGCAGTTGCATTCTTGAAGGACATCCATGTTTTCACCAATGTGGAAGTTATAAATGACAGCCAGTTGAACTTTCACATTAGAAGAGCTAGCATCCTGAAGAAATATATTCGTCCAGAATTCCAATACTGCCAGGACCAGGGCTGTGAAAGGATCCAAGTTCCTCCGAGAGGCCCAAATAGAAAAACGTTTCCACTTGCTATGGTAAAGCTTCCTGGTGGATGACTTGGGAGCTGCCACCAGAATAGACTTAACAGGTGAGGTTAAACCGGGTGTCCTAGCTATCAAGGGAACTGGAGCAGCCAAGCAGTGAGCTTCAGACTGACCAGCTCTGGATGAGGAACCCTTGAAGGGTGTGAGATGATATCTGGAATGGGATCCAAGATCCAAAGAGGAACTACCAGATGAGACCAAAGGAAAGGAAACCAGACTTGACGAGACCAGAACAGGGCAGTGAGGATTACTTTGCTCCCCAGCCTGCGAGCTTTCTGAAGAAACTTTGGTATGAGAGGTAACGGGGGGTGGGGGTGAGCATAGAGAAGACCGGGAGGCCAACCATGGACTAGAGCGTCCCTGGGGGTTTCCCCCCTGTGAGGGGATCAGAGCAAAGAACTCGCTGCACTTCACGTTGCAAGGAGATGTGAAGAGAACCCACTCGAGGAAGACCTGCTCCACTACAGAAGGATTCAGAGATCACTCATAAGGCATCAGAACAGTCTTGCTCAGTTTGCCGGCTAGTATGTTGGACCACCCTAGAATTTGAGTTGCTAGTAGAAAACGGCCAGTGGAAATCGCACATTCCCACACTCTCATGGCCTCGCGACAAAGGGGGTAAGATCTGGTTCCTTCCTGCTTGTTGATGTACCAGACTACTGACATGTTGCCTGACTGTATTGCAATAGTTCCCAGAGGGAGAAAGGCACGAAAGGCCTGCAACTCTTAAAGGACCACCATTATTCTCTAGGATGTTGATATGCAACTTGGTCTCGTTTGGGGACCACATGCCTTGGACTGTCCTTCCTGAACAATGCCCCCTGCCCTAGCTGGGAGGCGTCCGTGGTCACCATGGCTTGGGAAGGAGCTGCAATAAATAGGTGTCCCTCGACTAGGTCCGAGAAGTGCATCCACCAGAAGAGAGACTCCCTGCGAGCCCTGCTGATGCGTAAAGAGACCACTGGACTGCTAACGTCCACTGCAGAACCCACATATGTAGGTGAGCACATGGAAGAAGAGTGATGGTGGCTGCCATAGAACCAAGAGCTCATAACACCACCTCCACAGAGGGAAGACGAGATTGGATGATGTAAGACACATTGAGACGCAAGCTCCAAACTCTCTCTGGGGTGAGATAGTCCTTCATCCAAACTGCGTCTAGTCATGTCCCTATAAATCAGAGTTTGGACCAGATTCAGAGATGATTTGTTTGTGCTGACTGTAATGCCCAGAAAACTCATTAACCTCAGAAAGTAGTCTCTGGCTTGAGAGAGTAGATGCTTGGTGGGGGCAGCAAGGAGCCAGTTGTCCAGGAAAAAGAAGACCTGTATTCCCTGAAGCCTCAGGTGAGCCGCTACTACTGCCATAACCTTGGTGAACATCCTGGGGGCTGTGGTGAGACCTAAGGGAAGGGCTCAAAACTGATAATGATTGGCCCCTAGCCAGAAGAGGAGAAACTTCTTGGAATGTCTGTGCATCTTTATATGATAGTACACGTCCCGGAGGTCTATGGAGCACATCCAATCGTTCTTCTGCAGGTAGGGCAGGATGGATTGCAAGGTGACCATCTGGAACTTTTCTTTGGCAACTATCAGGTTCAAGGTTGAAAGATCCAGAATGGGTCTTAAGTCCCCCATCTTTTTTGGCACTGGAATAGATGCCCAATCTGGGCTGGTTTGGGGAGACAGGTTGGATGACTCGCTTCCATAGCAGCTTTTCTATTTTGAGTGCTGCGACCTCCCTTTGCGCAGGTGGAATATCTGGGAGGTGTTCTGGGGGAACAGGTGGTACAATGAAGGGAATGGAATAGCCTCTGGATATGATTTGTAGCACTCAATGGTCTGTTGACACGGACTCCCATGCTGTTAGGTGTGACGAAAGACGACCCCCAAATGCCTCCAGAAATCAGCAGTCAAGGCAACAGCTCAGGGCTGCTGCATGGGCCTGTCCGAGAAAGGTTTTAGAGACCAGAAATTTCTCGGACCCCTCTGGCCTCTGAGCTGGCGTCTGTCGTAACCCTCTCTGCCTCTGAGGGAAGAGGAGTCGTGACTGCCTCGGGAGGACTGAGATTTTTGGAACCACATCATCTTTTGCCCTCACCGATTCCTTGAGAAGGATCTTTGAGGGTTAGAGAAGTGGATCCCAGCAGCAGACGGCGTCTTCCTGTCCTTCTCAATCTGGACAAGTGTCTCACGCACAAACTTCCCAAACAGGGAAGAACCATCATAAGGGGAATTAGTAAACTAAGCCTTGAAGTGTTTGGTAAACTGACACAGCCCTAGCCAGGAGTGTCGCCTTATGGCAACGCCGGAACTGGCAGCCCTTGCTGCTCCTTCAGTGACATGCGAAAGGAAGCACATGGATGTGTTCGATACTGTTTTCAGAGTGGCCATCCATGCGGAGAAGGTCCGTTTATCCTCTGGCAACATGGACTCCATGGGCGACTCGGCCACCTCATTCACCAGGTCCCACTGAGGTCGAATAACATGAGCCAAATAATTCATCTCCCTTATGGAAAAGGTAGCCGACATGTAAACCCACTTCCCCAGATGGTCCATTGCCTGTGACTCTAGGTCAGGAGGATGAACTGTAGAACTTTCCTGAGCCAGTTCTTTCTTGGTGGCGGCTGCCACCACCATAGTGTCTACTAGGGACCCCTTACTCCAGCTAGTGCTGTCAGATGGAGGGACTCAAAATTATATCTGGATGCTTTGGAATAGGCTCCATGGTGTCTGGCTCCTTCCATGCCCATGTAGTAATAAGGTCCACTAAAGGATCCACGGGAAGAGACACCAAGGAAGCAGATGGGCCCATACCGAACGCCTCCAGGAACACAGACTCAGAGGATGGCTTTGGGGCGGACCATCACCCCTTTGGCGAAGGAGTTCCATGATGTCTCCAAAGGAGACATCATCTGGGGGTGACCTGGGGGAGCCTTCCCTTTCCTCCAAATCGGTGTCTTCAGTGAGGTACTCTGGGGAGGAGTCCAGCTGCCTCCTTCTGCACGTCCATTTGTGAGGGATATCTTTGGTGAGACTCTCAGGAGCGGACTTGCAAACAGGGGGTTGGTCTCCAATGGGTACTGCCTGGGGCAAATCAAGCACGGGCTGTCCCTGCAAGGACAGGATGGTCGGAGCCATACCCAGAACAGAGGGAGTCAGGGTGGATTCTGAAGAGGAAATGGTCAGAGGCCTCGACCCCATCTCCACCACATTAAAGGCAGAGGGACAGCCGGCATCCAGAGAAACAAAGGAGCAGCCCTCCTCAGGTCCGACAGGAGAGTCAGCAGAGCCCACCGGTGGAGAGATGCCGAGGGGAAGGCTGCACTCTGATAGACTTGGATGTGACGCAGAGGCTATGGCAACGAGAGCTCATATCAGACACGCTCAAGGCCAGAGTCGAGGTACTAGGTACCAATGGCGCCGGCTCTCCGACCTCGAAGGCTCTCGTACCCAAGGACTCCAAAACCAAGGGCTGGATTGGAGAAGGAATGATGGGGGCAAAGAAGGGCTGAGAACCCCCTGCTCCAGAGGGAGAGGGGGCTGGCAAAACCCCCATCTGGATCTGGGTGCAGATAAACTTTGCCATCATCCTGTCCATCTCTGACTCTGAAAGACTGCAAGTGGACTGGAACGAGGAGGCCACTGACACTGGCCAAGAGTGCAGGTGAGGGGAGGCTCTCGAAGAAGCCCAAGGCATTGTCGGCTCCAATGAAAACCTTGGCGAATGGAGCCGAGGGGTGCTGGGCCTTGGAGGAGATCCAGTCTTAGCTGGAGGCCAGACTGTTTGAGCGGTCAGAGGACTACATTCTGTACCTATCATTTTGTCTCTTGTCTGTGTCCAATGGCTTAGCAAATGGGGGGTATGAGCCCTGGAGGCCTGAGAGGGCGAAGAGACGGTAGTGGTCACTACCATTGAAGACTAGGTGGGGACAGCCATCCTCAAAGCTGGCAAGAGCCCTTTCATTACCAATTTAGCCCTCCTGTCTTTGAGGGCTCTGGGATTAAATCCCGCGCTAATAGTGCAGACAGTAGATAGGTGAAGCACACCGTAGCAAACAACACACAGAGTGTGGCCATCGGCCGGTGAAAGCTTATGGCCACACTCTGCACATTTCCTGAAGACAGGCTTTGGAACATCAGCCATGTCTACGGACAGCCTAAGAAACACACACACACTAGCCTAACCTGTGAGGGAAAAGACGGGGATACAACACTGACTAAACAAAACATCTTTTTTCTTTGAACGGATGACACAGACATGGGTTTAAGGAAGGTAAAACAACAATATTAGCTGAAGCCAACAAAACTAACAAACAAGCTGAGCACTTACCCAAAAAACAATAACTCACTTGGAGCTCGAGACCACGCTGCTGGCTTGGAAAACGGCAAATGAGATCTGGGGGAAAGAAGAAACAGGGGTATTATGGGTAAGCAAAGGGAGCTTGGAGCTCATTTCAGAAGCTGAAGCGGCCATCTCAGATTAGATCCGGATCCGAATACCCATAGGTTGATGACCAAATAAAGTCAACTCCTTCAGATTGTAAATCATAGTCTAAACCAACTATATTTGAAGGAGTGAATACAGTAACAGAGATAAAAGAACTTGAAATAGGATCTTCAGAAAAAGGTAGGAGCAAAAGAAAATTGTGAGAACAACACATGCAGAGAAGGCGTGAGGGTTAAGGGAAGGTGGGAAATGAGCAATTTAGATAATGCTGGATTGATGACAACTGTATAAAAGAATATAGTGATTTATAATGTTTTTAACTTTTAACATGTTTTGTTTTTTCTGATATCAAAGTATGTTTACCAATGTTTTAAGGGATAATTCGAAAAGGGTGTTATAAGATTAACTAGCAAGATACATGAAGGCTTGGAGGTAAGAACTAAAGTGGGAAGTTTCCTCTGTGATAAGTTGTTTGAACAGAAGAACCAGGTACGGATGTCCTCTTCCACATTTATTTGTTTGACATTTAGCAACATTATCAAAGACTAAAAGGGTCTTATAAATGCAAGGATGTAATTGGTATGGTAATAAAGAAAATTTGGCTTCATTTGCAGATATTATTTTGTACCTGATTAATCCAGAAAAGGACGTCTGTGTTGTGGAACATTGTCTTTTCAGGATATAATATGAGTGAAGATAAATGCTATAGCTGTAATTTATACACAGATACATAAACTGGTTCAGCAATACCCATATTTATGGGGATACAATAAGATGAAGTATTTAGGAGTATGGATTAAAAAGGCTTCTATTATGGCAGCTAAGGACATGTAGGAATAGATTAAACAAATGATACAAAAATTGAGAAAATGGAAGCTCTTGCTTAGGGATATGGATAGTAAGATACAAGCAGTGAAATGTTTTTGCCCATTTACATTTATATGCGGGGCCAGGCATATTTTTAATCAACCAGAGAAGAAGTTGTAAACAATAATTAATAAATAGGTGAAGAAATTTATGTGGGAGGGAAAGAAGGCAAGAGTTAAGTGGGATAAGTTGATCCTTCCAACGGAAGGATGTGGTTTAGAATTGGCTGATTTTAATGGATATTTTAGAGCTACATAGTTAAGGCTCATATACGTAACATCAGCATAAGGTTATAATTCAAAATGGAAAGGGATAAAGATGAAGGAGGGAAGTTCAAGAAATAAAGGCAGGGTAGGATTTTGATACAGATTCTTAAGGAGAATAACTGTACTAACTATGCCATCAAGAAGATGGAGAATGGAGATTTTGCTGTAGGGTCTGGAATTTACTAGGGAAAAGTGGCAAAAGAACCAGGATACTGAGAGTAAATAACTAGAGAGGGAAAGGTAACAGAGTAGGAATAGACCAAGAAAATGTATGGACTGCAGATTAGAAATTGCCTTCCAGGGTTGGATATCAGGTATAGGCAAACAGAAAGGGATAGGTGACTCTCAAGTGAAACACCTACTTTTCTGGTGCTTTTACAGAAATCTAAAATAGAAGCTGCTGTTAAAAGAAGGAAAATTAGTAGGGTAATACAATATAATTCTTGATAACTATAAGAATCAGTCAGAGGGGGTTAGAAAAGATAGTGAAGAGAGACTGGAAAAGCAATTTACAAGAGAACAATAGGAGGACATGTGTATGACTCCCTAGTAAGCACTGGAGTCCAGAAAGTTTAGGATCTTTGCTTGGAAGTGTTTGCATAGGTATTTTTACACCCCAAGCAGACTTCAAAGAATACTTCCTCAAGCAGTTACAAATGTTGGACTTGGGATTGAGAAGAAAGAGGTAATTTGTAAACAGTTAGTTATGTACTCACCATAACGATCGATGTATGTGGTCCATCTCGCCTACGTTCTTTACTCACAGGTTCGGAGCCTAGAATCAGCTCCGACTCGGCCAACTATTTCTCTAGCATGAAGTCTCTAATTGGCTGGGCTAACCCGGTATCCCAAGATGCACCTCGCCCTAGCCCCAGATCTTGTTTCCAACCATACCAATCATAACCCATACATAACCAACACTGGAAGGAATTCCAGCCAAGAAAGAAAAGGCAACTGACCTTGAATGGTTCACAGAGCCAATGTTCCTCCAAATCCTCTAGGAAGGGGGCAGGTGGGAGGGTACGTAAGAATGTAGGCGAGATGGACCACATACATCGATCGTTACGGTGAGTACATAACTAACTGATGTTATGTGGTCCTGTCTTGCCTCCAATTCTTTACTCACGGGACAGCGTCCCCCAGCACCTCTATCCTGGGAGGCTCATAGAAACATACTCCTGAGAACCATGGAACCAAAGGAAGCCCGGCCCCTAGAAGCCATGTCCAGCTTGTAATGAGTGATAAAGGTGTGAGGAGAGGCCCAGGTGGCCGCAGCACAAATATCATCCAGTGAAAGCCTGGCATGGAAAGCTATCGATGTGGACATTGCCCTGGTAGAGTGAGCTCTGACGGGAAAAGGTAAACTTCTGCCTGCTGCCGAGTAGATGAAGGAAATACAATCTTTAATCCATTTAGAAACTGTGCACTTGGAAACAGGACAACCTGCTCTGTTCTCTGAAAAGGACACAAAACAGCTGTTCAGACTTCCTAACCTGTTTAGTCCTTTGTAAATAGAACCTCAATTGCCTGTGCACATCCAACTGATGGAATCTGAACTCTGCTTTATTGGAAAAATTTGGAAAGAACACTGGTAACTCGATAGATTGATGGAGATTAACAGTGGATGACACATTTGGAAGGAAGGATGGGTTAAGTCTCAGTGAAACTATGTCCTTATGAAAGGTCAAATACGGAGGTTTAATGGACAGAGCTTGAAGTTCTGATACTCTTCTGGCTGATGTAATGGCTATCAGAAACGCCGTTTTCCAAGATAAAAATTTCAGTTCACAGGTGGCAGCTGGTTCAAAGGGTGGTGAAGTGATGGCTTGTAGCACAAGGTTTAGGTCCCATGGCATGACAGGCTCTGACACAGGAGGGCGAAGTAGCCAAGCGCCTTTCAAGAAGGCCTTGCAGAGATTATGGCCCATAAGAGAGGGTTTGTAAGATGTATGGAAATTGGAGATTGCAGACAATTGCACTTTAATGGTAGCGGGTGCAGAGCCCTGACAGAAAAGCATGGCTAAAAAATCTAAAACCGATGGAATTGGGGCTGTGAAGGGGTCCAAACCTTGGGCCTGAGCCCAAATGGAGAATCTCTTCCATTTGCTGGAGTAAATTTTCCTGGTAGAAGACTTCTGAGATGAAGACAAGATGTGTACCACCTCCGGTGAAAAGGAATGCTGTCTAACTAGTGCCGGAAGTGAAGTAGCCAGGCTGTCAGCCTGAGGGTTCGCAGTGATGGATGGAGCTGGACTGACATGTGAGTCAGGAGGTCTGGCACTGGGTCCAGAGTCCAAGGACCGTCTACTGCGTACTTCTGAAGAAAGGGGAGCCATACTTGTTGAGGCCAGTGTGGAGCAATAAGGATCATCCCTGCTTCCCAAGGATATGGCTTTCTGAATCACTCTTGGTAACAGAGGAAATGGAGGGAAAGCGTAGACCAGACCGGGAGGCCAATCGTGGGGCTAGAGAGTCCCTGGGTGACTCCCCCTGTGGGGGGATCAGTGTGAAGTACTCACTGCATTTGGCATTGAGGGGACTGGCAAAGAGATTGCAGCAAGGCTGACCCCACCTGTTGAAAATTTGAACCGCCACTCAGTTGTTCAGGGACCACTCGTAAGGCATCAGAATAGCTCTGCTCAGCCTGTCCGCTATCACATTGGACTTTCCCGGAATGTGCATTGCCACTAAGAACCATTGGGAAGATACTGCCCAACGCCACACTCGCATGGCCTCTCTGCAGAGGAGATAAGACTTGGTCCCCCCTTGCTTGTTCAGGTACCACACTACGGACATGTTGTCTGAGTGAATCGTAATCGTTCCCAGAGGTAGAGAGTCTTGGGAGTGCTCGCAGCGCTAGAAACACTGCTCTCATATCCAGAACATTGATGTGCAGATGTACCTCGTGATCTTGCCACGTGCCTTGGACCGTCCTGCCAAGATAATGCCCCCCCCACCCCATCTGGGAGGCGTCCGTGGTCATCGTGGCCACTGGAGACATAGGAATCAAGCTCCTCCCTTTGTCCAGATTGGTGGAACGTAGCCACCAGTGGAGGTCCTGTTTGCACCGTTCCATGAGAAGTATCAGGTGGGAAAGAGGAAGTTTCTGAAATGACCATTGGGTGGAAAGGAGCCATTGCACAATCCGCATATGTAACCTGGCCAGAGGCACCAACATGATGGTGGAGGCCATGGAGCCCAACAGTTGGAGAACTAACCTGGCTTGAACTCTTTTGAGGGGCAACAGTGCATGGATCTGAGAGTGCAACACTCTTATTCTCTCTTGTGGCAGAAAGGCTCACATCTGAATAGAGTCTAGCTCTGCGCCTATAAAGACAACATGCTGTGAGGGCAGCAAGGCAGACTTTTCCCAGTTTAAAGTAATTCCTAATTGTTGACACAGTGCTATGGTAGTCTCCCTGGCCTGAACAAGCAGATGCCTGGTGGGGGCGGTGAGAAGCCAGTCACCCAGATACGGAAACACCTGGAATCCCTGACATCTCAGGTGAGCTGTCACCACTGCCAAACACTTGGTTAACACCCTGGGGGCAGTGGTGAGACCAAAGGGCAGGGCACGAAACGGGAAGTGACTGGCTCCCAACCGGAAGTGTAAGTGACTCCTGGATGCCTTGTCCATCTTGATGTGGTAGTAGGCATCGTTGAGATCGATGGAGCACATCCATACTCCTTTTTCCAGCAATGGAAAAATGGACTGAAGCGTGACCATTCAGAACATGGACTTCAGAACGTAGTGATTCAGTCGAATGAGATCCAGAATGGGTCTCAGGTCCCCTGTTCTTTTCGGCACCAAAAAGAGTCTCGAGTAAGTTCTTGATCCAATATGGTCTGAGGGGATTGGTTGGATAACTCCTTTTTCTAGCAGCTTTGTAACTTCTAGTGCTGCTTGATCCCGTTGACTGGATGGGACGTCCGGGATTCTTCTGACTGGAGGGGATGTTGATACAAAGGGAATAGCATAACCTCCGGTAACTGTTTGAAGTACCCAACGATCCTGGGTGATGTTTTCCCAGGCTTCCGGATGCAACGAAATTTGGCCCCCGACTGGCTCCGGAACAGCAGGAGCGCTGGAAGGAAGATCCGTGAAAGGAATCGCGGCCTCTCGAGTTGCGGGGGCCTCCTCTGCCTCTAGGACAGCATCTTCCAGAATTATTTCCCCCTCCTCTGCCCCTGGAGGGGACTCACCTTGAGCTGTAGGGAAAGGCCTCTGAGACTTCTTGAACCACATTTTCCCCCCTCTCCGAGCCTTGGGGGTAAGGCCTAGAAGGGAGAGAAAAACAGGCCCCTACGGCAGACAGTCTCTTTCCCTCCTGTTTGCATCTGGTAAGGGTGTCTTTCACTTTGGTCCCGAAAAGAGAGGACCCATCAAAGGGGGCATCAGTGAAGGAAGACTTAAAGGCCTCCGCGAAATGACACAGGCGCATCCAGGCTTGCCTTCTGAGAGCCACACCTGAGCTAGCTGCCCTACTCGCCCCTTCGGCTGCATAAGATATGAGCCTCATGGACGAGTTGACAATGGAACCAAGGGTAGACAACTGGGCGTTAACAGTTTGCGTTACCGTCTCAGGCATGTTACCCATCAGAGTATCTCCTAGCTCCTTAAGGAGATCTCTTTGGAGCCGAGTGAAATGACAAAGGTAATTCAGCGACTGCAAGGTAAAGGTCGCCGAAGACAGGGTACGCTTCCCGTACTCTTGGACTCCTTGTTAGGAGAATGGACTGAAGAAGCCTCTGCAACTTCCTGCTGAGTGGCTGCCGCCACCACCAAGGCATCTACCGAAACCCCTTTGGTCAGGAACTCTTTCCCCGGGGGAGCAGAAAGGAACTTATTTGGACGTCTGGGCACTGGTTCCACGGAATCAGGGTTCTCCCACACCCTTCGACAAATCAAATCCAGGAGTTCGTCGAAGGGTGGAGATACCCAGGAGGCAGAGGGTTGAGCTCCGAAGGTCTTGAGGAATACAGACTCTTCCTCAAAGGGGGTCTTGGAAGGCCAGTCTCCTCTCTGCCTCAAAATCTCCAGGATGTCGGAGAAAGAGACATCACTGGAGGATGATTTGGGGGACCTTGAGGTCGGTATTAGAGGTGAGGGACTTGTCCTGGGAGTCTATGTGCTTCTTCTTGCACAACTTCTTTCTGGGGGGCTCCTCAGGCACAGACTCTGAGGGGCCCTCAGAAAGTAGGGGACCGCTCAAGGGGATATCCCCAGACCTTCGGGCTCCACCATCCACGGATAGGGGGGGCGTCAAAGGCGGAGAGGGGGGCATCAGAGGCTCTAGCCAGGGTGTAAGGGGACGGAGTGACCGATCCAGGTGATGTGACTGAAGATCTAGCCAGTGCGCTCCTCATGGCCTCGAAGGCAGGTTCCCCCGAATCAGAGGACCAACCCGTCTCCGAGACCACGACCGGAGTGGAGATTCCCCGAGTCAATGCACCAAGAGGGAGACTCTGAACCGACAGGAGTCCCGAGGTATCCCCCTCAGGTCCGAGTGAGGAAACCAGAGTACCGAAAAGTACAGTTTTGTACCTACCATAAATGTAGATGCCCGATAGACATGCAACTGCAGTCATAACATGTGGGTTGTCCTGCCTCAGGCAGCCCTCGGTCGGCTGGATTCCAAAGTCTGGGTCCGGCGTCGGCTGAAGTCGCATTTCTCTCCGACGTCAAAGCGGCAGGAGTACATAAGCATCAGCTGACGCCATTTTCTTCAGTGTTTCTTGCCCCAGATGCCAGGTGCCCTCCAAGGAAGGCTGTAATCAAATTGGAAGACAAAAACAGGATTCCAGACAAATAAATGAGCAATAAAACAAATACACCATAACAGATATCCCCAGCTAAGAGGAACAGGGATAGGAGTGGACCCTAGGCATAGAGGGGAAGGAGGGAGGGAAAAATCCGACTGCAGTTGCATGTCTATCGGACATCTACATTTATGGTAGGTACAAAACTGTACTATGTCCTTTAAGAATGCAACTGCAGTCATAACATGTGGGTAGAATACCACAGCTTAGCTGGGGGAGGAGGTATGCTCTAGGAAAAAGATGGTGTGGCAATCAAACCCTGCAGGACTGCCGAAGCAAAGCCTACTCTGGATCTGGAGTACAGAGGGAGATTGTAGTGTTTGGAGAATGTATGCACTGAGCTCCATGTAGCAGCTTCTAGAATGTCCTTAGTAGGCACCCCTCTTAAGAATGCTGTAGAGGTGGCTGTAGCTCCGGTGGAATGTGGTCTGACATTGGCTGGAACAGTCTTTCCATGAAAGGAGTAACAGAATCTGATGCAATGTCCAATCCATTTTGAAATTGTCTGTTTTGAAATTGCTTTTCCTTGGACTGCAGGGGCGTAAGCTACAAAAAGTTGTTCAGACTTCCTACTGGCCTTGGTTCTGTCCAGGTAGTACCGAAGTTGTCTGTGAATGTCCAAGGTATGCAACAGTCTTTCCCCCTTATTCTCAGGATTGGGGAAGAAGGCAGGCAGATGAATGGCTTGATTTAAGGAAACCCTAGATACCACCTTTGGCATAAAAGTAGGGTTGGTCCTTAATGAAACCCTGTCTCTGTGAAAAATTATGAACGGTGGTATTGCCATTAGGGCCTGCAATTCCGAAACCCTTCTTGCTGAGGTAATTGCCAACAGGAAAGCTGTCTTCCATGAGAGAAATTGCAAGTCAACTGAAGCTGCTGGTTCAAATGGAGGTAGAGTCAGTTTTTCTAGGACAAAATTGAGGTCCCAGGCAGGCACTGGGGCCTTTCTTGGTGGCTTAATGTTCTTGATTCCCCTGAGGAATTGCCGTAGCAAAGGGTGTGAAAAAACTGGAGGATCAGTGTTGTATCTAGCTGAAATAGCTGATGCATGTATCTTTATGGAAGAATATGAGAGGCCATTCTGTAGCATATCTGCCAAGTATTCCAAGATGAGTGGGATGTTCAACAATGATGCGTCATGTCCCTTGTTGGTATTCCAATTGCTGAATCTTTTCCACTTTGCTAAGTAAACCTTTCTGGTGGATGGTCTTCGAGCCTATGTTAGTATCCGCTGGACTTCCTTGGAAAGAGATAGGTTGAGGTTATTTATGGGATCTCCCAGGCTGTTAGCTGCAGTGTCTGAAGGTTTGGATGCACTGTTTCGAGATTGTGTTGAGTCAAAAGTAGAGGCCATTGTGGAAGGGCCCACCTCCTGGTGTGACATATGCTGCGTAGTAGTGGGTACCAATGTTGTCTTGGCCAGCCCGGAGCTATTATGATTCCCTTGGGTCTCTCTGCTTTGATCTTTAGTAATACTGAGGTCATCAGTGGCAGAGGTGGGAATGCATATATTGTTAAGAAGTTCCAGTTGAATGAGAGAGCATCTATTTTCCGAGCTTCTGGATGGTATGTCCTTGTGCAGAATTTTGGTAGTAGATGGTTGAGGTGGGAGGCAAATAAGTCCACTTCTGGCCTGCCCCATGTCGAGGTGAGTTCTGTGAAGACCTTCAGATGTAACCTCCACTCGTGTGGATCTGTGAATTTCCTGCTTAGGCTGTCCGCCAACACATTGTCTTTGCCTGGAACAAACTGGGATTGTAACTGGATGTTTAGGCTCAGTGATTTTTCCCAAAGATGCATTGTCAGTCTGCAAAGGGGGTAAGAGTGGGTGCCCCCTTGCTTGTTTATGTACCACATCACAGTAGTGTTGTCTGTCCGTATCAGTAAATGACCTTGCTGAAGTTGGTGCTGAAAGGCCTCGATGGCATGCATTACTGCCAGCATTTCCTTTTGGTTTATATGCAGATGTGTTTCCTTTGGAGACCACTGTCCTTGTATACACCTGCCTTCCATGTGCGCCCCCCATCCAAGGTCTGAGGCGTCTGTGGTCATGGTCTGTGTTATCTGTGGTTTTTTGAATGACATACCTGTGTTTGCCTGGCTCACCGAGGCCCACCATAGGAATTCCTTTTGTAGGCATGGAATGAGCGGAATGATGGTCTCCAAGTTGTTGTTGTGTTGAGACCAAATGCTTTTTAGGTACCATTGAAGCTTTCTCATGTGTAGTCTTGCTAATGGAACCAGGAGAATGCAGGATGCCATGTAACCCAGGGCCTGTAGGAATCTCCTTGCAGTCATCTGGGTGAGTTTTGCTAAGCCTTTGAAATAATGAGTTAACTTCTCTTGCTTTTCTTCTGTCAGGTAAGCCATTTGAGAGGCTGTGTCTAGTTTGGCTCCTAAGAAGATTATTTGCTGGGATGGCTGCAGTCTTGACTTTTGGAAGTTGACTGTGTATCCCAGAGCTTGTAGTAATCGTATGACATAGTCCAAGTTTTTTGTCAACATCAATTTGTCGTCCGCTTGTATGAGGCAGTCGTCCAGGTATGGGTAAATTTGTATCCCCTGGAGCCTGCAATGAGCAATTACTGAAGCCAGGCATTTTGTGAATACTCTGGGCAGTAGATAAGCCAAATGGCAATGCTGAGAATTGATAATGCTCTGGCCCTGCAAGAAATCTGAGGTATCTTCTGCAGCTGTGTCTGATAGGGACATGCAGGTATGCCTCCTTGAGGTCCAGAGTAATCAGCCAAGACCCCTTGCCCAGCATGGGAAGGAGTTGCTGTAGAGTCAGCATTTTGAACTTTGGTACTATGAGAAAGGTGTTTAATGCGGACAAGTCCAGTATTGGTCTCCATTGAGATTCTTTTCTTGGAACAAGAAACAGTCTTGAGTAGAACCCCTGGTCTTGTTCTTGTTGTGGTACTTTTTCTATTGCTTTCATCCAAGTCAGCAAAGTGATTTGCTTGATAGCCTCTACCCTCTGGTTTTGTGGTAGGTTTGGCATGCCTTGTTTCCTTGGCAAGGTATGAAAATGGAACCTGTACCCATGGTCTATAATGTCCAAAATCCATTTGTCCTTTGTCAGTCTGTGCCAATTTTCTGCAAATAGAGATAATTTCCCACCCAAGAGAGCTTTCATTTGTTCCCTGGTAGGCGGAAGTAGAGGAAAGTCATTGAGATTGTGGCTGTGGGGCAGGTGAAACCCCTGCATCACTTCTTTGGTTTCCTGGCTGCCATTGTCTTCCCCTATAAGGGCCTCTGTATTGGCCTCTTCCTCGGCCACGTCTGTTTTTACCCCTTTGAAACTTTTCTGGATTAGGAAAGGACCAGTTTTTTGAAGGCCAATTCCTACTGAATCTGGGGGGTTGAACCTGGAGGAAATCTTTCACCGTCTGAACTGATTTTGCTTTTTCTTCAATGGTCTTTAACACATCATTGGCATTAGCACCAAAAAGCTTGTTCTTTTCCAAAGGTGCATCCAGAAGTTTTGCCTTTACATGATCTGGTAGAGGCTGATCTTTTAACCATGCATGCCTACGAATGACTGCCCCTGTCATAGCTGCCCTACATGAAGCTTCCAGTGCATCATATCCACACTGCAGGAAGTGATTGCTTACTTGCTGAGTGTTATGTACAGCTTCCTGCAAAGCCTTCCTGTCTAAGGGATCAGGAGTGGCTAAAGTTTTTTGTAAGTCTTCTAACAGGAAATCCTGATATTGTAACATATGAAAAAGACAATTCAAAACTCTCATAGATAAGGTAGTGGATGTGTAAACTTTTTTGCCCCATCGCTCTAATGACCTAGCTTCCCTGTTGGAGGGCAATGGATTCTTAGAGGTGGAAGCTGAAACTCCTTTAGGCCCCTGCGAAATAGTTTCCAAATCAGCAGAATGGGCCCTGAATAAATGGGAATGAGTCTCTGGGACCCTGTAGTACCTGTCTGGCTTGGCTGGAGCAGGAGGAAGAGAATCAGGAGTAGCACTAGAATCAGAATATAAATCATCCAAAACATCAAGTACAGGAGGAATAGCTAAGGGCCTGTGCTGTGGCTTCTTAAGGAAAGTCCTAAGGCGTTTTCTGGAATCAGAATATTCCTGCCCTTGCCACTTGAAATGTTCCCTCATGGTATGCAGAACTTCCCCAAAAGAAATATCCTCAGGAGGGGAGGCCGAGTGGATGGAATCATCTGCATCCGAGTCCTCATAGGTCTGGAAGAGCTCTTCCTGGCTATCAGAGTGGACAGAGCCATCAGAATCTTCATCTGAAGGAGTAGGTTCAGAGGGTTCAAGCTGGGGCCTTTTATCAGCAGGAGGCTGGGATCCTCTCTCAGGATGGGCCTGTGATCCTCTAATCATAGAAATCAAATCAGCAGCCATGGACATAATTTGTGTCTCTGGAGTAGGCTGAGGTATGGTTTTAGTAGTAAGATGCTTTGTTTTGCTGGCTGCCTTAGCCCTGGTGTAGGCCTTGATAGACATGGCCATAGGAGGCCTGGCAGCTCCACGTGCAGGAGTGACCTTGTCTACAGCAATGGTCTCGGGCATTTCCTCGGTTTCGGTATCCGGAGGAAAATCGATAACTGGCGTCGGAGTGATGTCCGGTATCGGAGTCGTCGGTAATGCGGTGTCTTCGGTTCGGAGCGGTGGAGAGACCATCTCAGAGGGAACCGGAGCACTCGCGCTGGGTTTTGGCGTGGAGTCGGTGGTAGATGCAGGCAGAGTATGTCGGTTCTGGTCTTTTCGCTTCTTGGGAGTTTGCGATGTCGGGAGATCCGACGGCATGGTGTAAGCAAATTTATCGCCGAAAAAATCTTCAGCGAACTCCACCCGGCGCCTGAGAGTGCGCTTGTTGAAGCGAGCACAGGCTACACAGGCCGAGACGTCGTGGTCTGGGCCAAGGCAAGGAAGACAGTAAGAGTGGAAATCCTTATGAGGCATTTGTTTACCACAAGAAAGACAATTGTTAACTTTTTCAGTAATTTTTGACATCGGCTGAGGCAAGAAAAGGTCCCCAACGGGGTACTTAGCTTTTTTGATGACTTCGGTATCGAAGAATACAGGAGCTGACCGACCGGCACTTGCGAACTGCTTCTGCTTCGGGCACCGCGCGGCAAGAAAGACTGGAGAAAATGGCATCGGCTGATGCTTATGTACTCCTGCCGCTCTGACGTCGGAGAGAAATGCGACGTCAGCCGACGCCGGACCCAGACTTTGGAATCCGGCCGACCGAGGGCTGCCTGAGGCAGGACAACCCACATGTTATGACTGCAGTTGCATTCTTGAAGGACATCCAGAGGACAGAACAGACATGGTTGGAGCTGTCGCCGGCTCTGATAGACTCACCTGGGGTATCGGAACCGACACAAGGACATCACTCGGCGTGGGGCACTCCGGCTCCGAAGACACATGGGTGCTTGGAGGAGGAATTATCGGCACCAGGACAGGGACTGGCTCCGGAGCCGAAAAAAGTTTTGCTAACACTGGCGACTGCAGGAGCCTCTGGACCACCCTATCCACATCAGACAGCCTAGAGGATTTGGAAGAAATAGGAGATCGGGAACTCCTACCTGGAGACTCATGCCTGACACTGGGTGACTGGCTCCGAATAGGCTCCAATAATATCGGAGCTGAGGTCGACTCCAGTACAACAGATACCTCCTGCAGCCCTGAGGGCAATGGAGCCGAGGAGGTAGTATCCATAACAAACTTTCTCCTGCGGCCCCGAGGACAATGGAGCCGAGGAGGAAGTATCCACTTTTGAAACCTTCTCCGAAGTGGCAGACGGAGCCGGAGATCTTTTCTTGGCCTTAGCAGGCTTAGATTTAGCACTAGAAGACGAAGAAGAATCTAAGGCCTCCTCAAAGGAAGGCTTAATCAGACCCTTCAAAATCAGTTTATTTTTTCTTTCCTGCAGTACCCTAGGGCTAAACACGTGGCAAAAACTGCAGGACTCTTGTAGGTGAATAGCACCCAGACAATAAACACAGATGGAATGCCCATCTGTAATGGACATTTTGTAGCCACATCTGGTACACTTCTTAAACCCGGAGGGTTTATGTTCTTTCTGCTCTTCAGACATAACAACCGCACAACACTCAGCCGATAGAGACAACACAAGAGGAAGGCGGAAAAACCCAAAACACACTAACGCCAAGTAAACTCTAAGTTAAACGTTTCTTGGAGGGAAAACAACTAGCCACAACTCAAAGACCAGTACAAAAAATACAAGGGGACAACACTGGAGAGGACTAGGTCCTCTAACTTAAACGGGCCTAGCCCGCGAAACAGAGGGATACCACAAACACACAAAGTCCTCACAAGAACTAGTCACAAAAGAAGAGTAGCTATTAAAATAGCTTTTGCAATACAACTGACTACTAAAACACTTAGAAAAGTATTTGAAAAGGGTACTTAGCCACAGCCAAGCGAGACCACGCCCTAACTCTACGAGCGGCAAACGAGATCTGGGGCTAGGGCGAGGTGCATCTTGGGATACCGGGTTAGCCCAGCCAATTAGAGACTTCATGCTAGAGAAATAGATGGCCGAGTCGGCTCCGAACCCGTGAGTAAAGAATGGAGGCGAGATAGGACCACATATCATACATTTTGGGAGTGTAACGTGGCGGCAGATTTTAAAAACTTCTCAACAGAGTACTCTGACACAAAACACTGGGTGAGCAAATAGCTGTAACAAAATGATTCTTTTGAGCTGATATACAGGATCTGAATAACTTTGAAACATCAAGAACTTAAGTTTAATTCTGTCAAGCTGCCAAAAAAAGCAATTACTAGAAAAAGGAAATCCCAAGTTTTTAATGTTTGTGGGAATTTAAACGTGCTGCTGATGCTTATTGAATGATGTAGTATAATGGCAGAACTAGTAGTGTTAAATGCAAAATAATTATTTTAATTTAACTGCCTAGCATACCTATATAGCACAATAAGCTACCAAATAATACACTAAACAAGTTGTGCTGAGCCTTCTACTTGTCCTGCTTTAATTTTCTGCTCACAGCTAATTAGTCTTATTAACAAGTCAAATAAAAAGAAGTTATGTACTCACCACAATGTTCCATGCGAGTTGTTCATCTTGCCTTCATTCTTGCAAATGAGGTTCGAAGCCGATTCCTCAGCTCTGAGTCGGCCGCTTTCACAAGCTCGAGGTTTTCGAGTAGCTCGAGGCCAAATTCCTATCCCATGCCTCACCTCAGATCTAGCTTGCAGATCCCAATATATGCAACGTAAGTAACATGAGTGTATCTCCAGCCGGAGTAAGAAATCCAATATAAAGACCCACCAGGCCTCAAATCTCTTACTCATTCTCTGAGAAGCCTGGAGGGGGTAGGCGGGAAGGAATGCAAGAATGAAGGCGAGATGAACAACTCACAGGGAATGTCATGGTGAGTACATAACTTCTTTAAGTGAAGTTGTTCAATCTCGCCGTTCATTCTTACAAATGGGTAGCATCCCAAGCACCATTTATCCTGCATGGCTCACGGGAGTATATTCCTAAGGACAGTGGAACCAAAAGAAGCCCTGTCCCTGGAGGCCTCATCTACTTTGTAATGCGTAATGAAGGTATGTGGTTTTGACCAAGTGTCAGCAGCACATATTGCATCTAACGGCAGTCTAGCCATGTAACCTGAAGAGGTAGAAACAGCCCTTGTGGAGTGTGCCTTCACTTTATGTACTAGAAGTTGATTCACGGAAGAATATGTGAATTTTTTACAATCTGTTAACTAAGACTTTTGACACAGGCTGTCCTTTCTTGGTATCTGAATGAGAGACAAAAAGTTGTTCTGATTTTCTAAATTCTTTGGTCCTATCCAAATAAAATCTGAGTTGTCTGTATACATCAAGTTTATGCAACACATACTCCAACTTGTTGGAGTGGTTACTGAAGAAGGTTGGAAGTTCAGTTGTTCAATTTAAATTAGACTCTGAACAAACCTTTGGAAGGAAGGCTGGATTAGTCCGGAGTGACACTCTGTCAGGGTGAAAAATCAGGTATGGAGGTTTAATAGATAAAGCCTGTAGTTCAGACACCCTACGTGCTGATGTAATGGCCACCAAGAAAATGGTTTTCCAAGACAGGAATTTTAGTTGGCAGGAAGATGCAAGCTCAGATGGAGGAAGAATAATCCTAGACAAAAAAAAATTTAGGTTCCAGGGAGTGAAGGGTTGTCTAACTGGGGGTCTAAGATGTACGGTTCCTTTTAAGAAGGCTCTACATAACCTGTGAGACATGAGATTCGACCCTTCCGATCTGAGATGAAAATTTGAAATTGCAGCCAATTGAACATGTATGGTAGCTGCCACAGCATCTTCATTAAAAAGTTTAGTCAAGAACTCTAATATGCTAGCAATTGGGGCGATGTACGGATCAATGTTATTTTGAGAAGCCCACAAAGCGAACCGCTTCCACTTGATGATGTATAACTTTCTGGTTGAAGCCTTGTGAGAAGATACAAGGATATGCTGCACTTCCGAGGAAAGATTGTGGGACCTGGCTATGTTGGAAATCAGAACAGCCAAGATGTCAATTTGAGGGACTGAAGTGAAGGGTGAAGAGCCCCTGACGAATGTTGTCAGTAGATCTAGAACTGGATCCAGGATCCAAGGTTCCTCTAGTTGGAAGAGTCGAAGAAAAGGGAACCATTCTGTCGAGGCCAATAAGGGGTATCAGAATTACAGTCCTTCCCAAGGCTTTGGCTTTCTGCAGAAATTTTGGAATCAGGGGAATGGGTGGAAATGCATATAGAAGTCCCAGGGGCCAAACGTGGATGAAAGAATCCTTTAGGTTTTCCCCTGGTGGGGGATTCAGGGCAAAATAGCTTCTGCATTTGGCATTCATGGCAGATGCAAACAGGTCGCAGCAAGGCTGACCCCACCTGCGGAAAATCCTTTCTGCTACCTCGTTTTTGAGGGACCACTCGTGCAGCATCAGAATAGCTCTGCTTAGTTTGTCCGCGATCACGTTGGATTTCCCTGGGATGTGTGTTGCTATCAGAATGCGCCTGGTGGATACAGCCCAGTGCCAGACTCTTGGGGCCTCGACACAGGGGATAAGACTTGGTTCCCCCTTGCTTGTTGATATACCAGACTACTAACATGTTGTCAGTCTAAATTGCAATCGTTCCCAAAGAAAGAGAGTCTTGGAAGTACTGCAGCACCAAAAGTACTGCTCTCATCTCCAGGACATTGATGTGCAAATGTCACTCTGTCTCTGACCAGGTGCCTTGGGCTGTTCTTCCCTGAAAAAGCTCCCCTTCACCCTATCAGAGAAGCGTCCATGGTCACCATGGCTGCTGGCGGGGGAAGAACAAATGGGCGACCTACTGTTACATGGTGGCTGGTCAACCACAATTGTAGATCCTTCTTGCATGAATCTGTAATGATTATCAAGAATGACATCAGAAGTTGATGGTAAGACCATTGGGTAAAGAGTAAACCACTGAAGTATTCTCATGTGCATGCGCCCTAGAGGAACTGCTATGAGAGTTGCTGCCATAGTACCTAGCAATTTTAAAACTCGAGAGCCTGGTGCTTCGTTTTGTGCCAGAATGTCTGATACCTGTTGCCGAAGTATAACTATTCTTTCCAGGGGCAGTTTTACCATGGCAGTGGTGGTGTCTAAATCTGCTCCGATAAAGGAAATACACTGCAATGGTGACAATGCAGACTTGTTGAAATTTATAGTAATTCTAACTGGGAACACCGTTTTAGGGTGAGGTCCCTGAATTGAACTAGTTGATGCCTGGTGGTGAGGAGCCAGTCATCCAGGTACGGAAAAAATCTGAATCCTAGATGCCTCAGGTGAGCTGTAACCACTGCCATGCATTTGGTAAACACTCTGGAGGGGGCTGTTGTGAGACCAAAGGGCAGTGCTCGGAACTGATGATGACTGGCTCCAAGCCTGAAACACAGGTGATCTCTGGATGGTCTGGCCATTTTGATATGACAGTACACATCCTTGAGATCTACAGAGCACATCCAATTGGCCGTTCCTAGAAATGGAAGAACTGACTGAAGCATGACGATCCGGAACTTCTCTTTCTTTACAAAAGTGTTGAGTTTGCTGAGGTCCAAGATGGGCCTCCAGTCCCCTGTTTTCCTTGGAACTAAAAAGAATCTTGAGTAGGTTCCGGATCCTATCTGGTCTGCTGGGACTGGCTGGATGACTCTTTCTAGCAACCTTTGAATCTCTATGGTTGCTTGATCCCTGAGACTGGGTGGATCTTCTGGGATTTTCTTTTGTACAGAGGGTGGTTCTGTAAAAGGAATGACATCCTCTGGAAATAATGTTTTGTACCCAAGAGTCTTTTGTAATTTTTAACCAGGTGTCTGGATACAAAAACAAGCGACCCTCGACTGCCTCCAGAGTAGGACAGTCAGGCCTCCTTTCAGGAGCACTGGTAGGGCTTGCCAAAGAACCGATCCCTGTCGCCCTGGTTTTGTGGACCCCCTTCTGCCACCTGGGCGGCGTCTTCTATTATTGTCCCCTCCTCTGCCCCTGGAGGGGGGGGGTTCACTGCATGTGTTCTGAAAAGCTCCTTGGGACTTGTGGAACCACATTTTTCCTCCCTTTTGCCCTTTGCGGTAAGGTCTAGTAAGGGTGGAAAAACGGACACTTATGGCAGATAGAGTCTTTCCACCTTGTTTACATCTAGTGAGGGTCTCCTAGACTTTAAGCCCGAAAAGGGACAAGGCATCAAATGGGGTATTAACAAAGGAAGACTTGAAGGCTTCTGCAAAGGATCATAAGCGCATCCAGGAATGTCTCCTAAGAGCTACTGCTGAACCCGCTGCCCGACTTGTGCCATCAGGTGCATAAGAAATGAGACGTATGAACGAGTTAACTATAGAATTAAGGGTATTGAGCTGGGATATCACCTTATCAGGAATAACCTCAGCTGCAGTACTATGTAGAGTATCTCCAAGCTCTTTAAGGAGGCCTCTCTGAAGTCTGGTAAAGTGTGTCAAATAGCTGAGCGATCGCATAGCAAAAGACCTTGAACTAAAAATGCACTTCCCATACCTGTCCAGGATGGACAGTAGAAGAAGTTTCAGACATCTCTTTCTTGGTGGCCGCTGCCACCACCACGGCATCAACCGGCACTCCTTTGGTAAGAAACATTTTGTCCTGTGGAGAGATGATAAACTTGTTGGGCCTCCAAGAGACAGGATACACAGTATCAGGAGACTCCCACACCCTTCAAGCAACTAATTCCATTAATTCATCGAAGGGTGGAGTCACCCAGGAGGTGGAGGGTTGAGACACAAACGCCTTCAAAAGCACAGAGTCATCATCAGTAGCGTTAACGGACTGCCAGCCACCCCTCTGTCTTAGGATCTCTAGGATATCAGCAGAGAGATATCCTTTGAGGGGGACCATGGGGACACTTCTGACTCCTCTAAGTCAGTGTCTGATATGACAGACTCCTGCAGGAAGTCTAAATGCCTCCACTTGCAAAGCATCTTCCTGGGAACCTCATCAGTGGGAGCTTCTGGTGAGGTCTCAGTAGAGAATACAGTTGTGTACACTTACCATAAATGTAGATGTTCAAGTGTATTCACTGTTGCAGTCATTACATTTGGGTTATCTGCTTGCAGGTAGCCCTCAGTCGGCCTGATTAACAAAGTCTTGGATCCTGCGTCAGTTGCTGTCCCTTCTTCCATGATGTCAGGTCGTCAGGGGTATAAAATATGCAGCCGATGCCATTACATCAGTTTTTCTTGCCCCAGATGTCAGGAGCCCCCCTAATGGGAAGCAATTAAATATAAAAATACAATGATATACCTCCAACAAAAAAACAAATACACCAAAAAGCTTTTATGCATAGTAAAGGAAAGTAGAGGTACAGCCAAAAGAAGGGGCTGGAGGGAGGGTAACCAGGACTGCAACAGTGAATGCACTCGAACATCTACATTTATGGTAAGTGTAAACAACTGTACTATGTTCTTTGTGTTTCACTGTTGCAGTCATTACATTTGGGTAGATTCCCAAAGCTATGGTTGGGAGGAGGAATTTAGATAGCATTAGGACCAGCTATAAGGCCCTGCAAGACTGCAGTGGCAAAGCCAGCTCTGCATTTAGAGAAAATTGGCAAATTATAATGCTTGGTGAAAGTATGTACAGAACTCCAGGTAGCAGTTTCTAGGATGTCCTTGGTAGGGACGCCTCTGAGAAAGGTGGTAGAGGTAGATGCAGCCCTGGTGGAGTGAGGTCTTATCCCCTTGTGGGATAGGTTTTCCATGGTGCTTATAGCAGAAATGAATGCAATGGCCTATCCATTTAGAAATGGTTTGCTTTGAAATAGCCTTCCCCTCTGCCCCTGCAGCAAATGCCACCAGCAGTTGTTCAGATTTCCTTTGAGGTTTAGTCCTGTCCAAGTAGAATCTAAGTTGTCTATGCACATCTAAGGAATGCAGTATCCATGTCCCTTTGTTCTGTAGATTGAGAAAGAAGGTTGACAAATGAATGGACTGATTAAGAGCCACACTGGATACCACCTTGGGCATGAAAGATGGACTGGTTCCGAGGGACACCCTGTCCGCATGAAAGATGATGAAAGGCTCCACTGCCATAAGGGCCTGTAATACAGACACCCTTCTTGCTGAAGTGATTGCTAAAAGGAAAGCTGTTTTCCAATAAATAAATTTTAAGTCTGCAGTAGCAGCTGTCTCGAAAGGAGGTAGAGTGAGTTTCTCCAAAACAAAGTTAAGGTCCCAGGCTATGTTGGAGCTGTCCTGGGTGGTCTCAAATTTTTGGCCCCTCTGAGGAACTGCTTGAGCAGTGGATGAGAGAAGAGGGGAGGGTTCTGTGTTATAATGAGCTGAAATAGTTGAGGCATGAATTTTGATGGAGGAAAAAGATGGGCCCTTGTGAAGCATCTCAGTTAAGTATTGTAAACTCTGAGGTAAATTGGCCGCTGCTGTGCTCATCCCTTGAGACTGGTTTCAGGAACAGAATCTTTCATTTTTCAGCATAAGATTTTCTAGTACTAGGCCTCCTTGCCTCTAAAGTGATAGTCATCACAGGTTTACTGAGGGATGGCAAAGGAGAGATTAGGTAATTAGCCAGGCTGCTAGGTTCAGTGTTAGAAACTGAGGGTGCAGAATCTGGTTCTCCTGCTGAGACAACAGGGAAGGAGTCTGAGGCAGGTGCCATGGGGATAACCGTGACAGGAGAGGGTGGCCAGTCTGGAACAATCAAACTCATCCTTGGTTTGTCCTGTTTGATTTTTAGTAGTACTTTGGAGAGCAGAGGCAGAGGGGGAAAGGCACAGACTGATAGGTTTTTCCAGCTGAAGGACAGAGAATCTGCCTTCCAGACTTGTTTGTGGAGAGTCCTTGGGCAAAATTTGTCCAAATAATAGTTCTGGGGAGAGGCAAACAGGTCTATAACTGGGCTTCCTCATTTGCTTGTCAACATGTTGAAAATCCTTGGTCCCATTTTCCACTCGTGTGGGTCCAACCGGTTTCTGCTTAGTCCGTCTGTCAGTGTATTTAATTTTTCTGGCAGGAATTGAGCTTGTAGGTGCACTTGGTAGCTCAAGGCTGTACTCAAAAATGCCATGGCTAGTCTGCGGAAGGGGTAAGAATGTGTACCCCCCTGCTTGTTTATGTACCACATAACAGTGGTGTTGTCCATCTTTACCACTAGTTGTCCTGGAAGAATGTGGTCCTTGAAGGCTGTCAGAGCATTCTGTACAGCTAACATTTCTTTTTGATTGAAATACAGGTGCATTTGACTTGGGTTCCATTTGCCCTGAATGCACTTCCCTGCCAGGTGAGCCCCCACCCATGCATAGTCTGATGCGTCTGTTGTTAGGGTTTGGGCGGCAGGGGGTGGTGTGAAAGGCAGTCCCTTGTTTTGGTGACAGGCCTCTACCCACCAAGGGAACTCTAGGTGTAGGGCAAGGTATGCTAGGACTCATTGCTTCTAGATCCTGACAATGTTGACAGCATAGGCTTTTTAGATACCGCTATAGTTTCCTCATATGCAGTCTTGCATATGGAATTAGAAAAATGCAGGAGTCCATGAACCCCAAGGCTTGCAGTATTTGTCTTGCAGATAGCAGGGTTTTTGTGGCCACTTGTTTGAAGTAGGTTGCCAAATTAATTTGTTTCTCTGTGGCGTGAGGAAAGCCATCTGAGAAGTTGTATTCAAGCTTGCTCCCAAGAATATAATTTGTTGACAGGGTGCCAGGTGTGATTTCTTTTCATTTATGGTGTACCCCAGACAAGTTAGAACCCTTTGTACAAATGCCAGATGATTCAAAAGTATGTCCTGGCTTTCTGCCTGAATTAGACAATCATTCAGGTATGGGTATATTTGACTATTTCTTTGCCTGCAAAATGCTATAACTGGAGCTAGGCACTTTGTGAATACCCTGGGCGCAGTAGATAAACCAAGGGACAGCGCAGAGGACTGACAGTGCGCGTAGCCTGATTTGAAGCATAGGTATCTTCTGCAAGATTCCCTGATAGGGTTGTGCAGGTATGCTTCTTTTAAATCTAGTGTTGCCAACCAGGCATCTTTGCCTAGCATAGGAAGCAATTGGTGAAGAGTCAGCATCTTGAATTTTGGAATCTCCAAAAAGGTTTTTAGAGTAGACAGGTCCAGGATAGGACGCCATGAATTGTCTTTTCTGAGTACCAGGAAAAGTCTCGAGTAGAAACCTTGCCCCTTTTCCTCTTCTGTTACCAACTGAATAGCCCCCATGCTTAAGAGCGAAAGTACTTGTTTTTGGGCCTCTGCCCACTGATTTGGGGGTAGGACTGGCCACCCGCTTGGTGTTGGCAACGTGTGGAAATGAAATCTGTATCCCTGGGACACAATATTTAAAACCCATTTGTCCTGGCTAATGAGTCCCCAAGTTCTTTGCATGAAGAGCAATCTTTCCCCCCAAAGGGGCAGTTAGTTGATAAGTGCTTGGAAATTTTAAAAGGAAGTCACTGAGACAGTTTACCATAGGGGGAGTCTTATTACTCCCAGATTTGGAAGTGGAGGCCCCCCACAGCTTAGTCCTGTGCATACCCTGGGAATGCAGCCTGGGAGCTCTGCTCGATCTGGGTTTGGAATGAGAAGGTCTGGAAGAGGCAGGAAAGGATCAATTCTTGGAAGACCAATGCCTGCTAAATCTTGGAAGTTGTACTTGTAAAAAATCTTTAACAGTTTGCACAGATTTAGCTTTTTCTTCCATCTTTTTAAGAACTTCTTCTGCCTTGTTGGCAAACAGGTGGTCATGGTTTAGGGGAGCATCAAGTGATTTTGCTTTAACATGATCTGGTAGGGATTGCTCCTTAAGCCAAGCATACCTTCTAAGTACAGACCCAGTTACAGCAGCCCTGCAAGATGCCTCTAGAGAGCCAAAACCTCATTGCAAAGTATGTTTTCCAACCTGTTCAACTGAATGCAATAAAGCCTGTAAATCCTTATTTTCAGCACAATCAGGAAACAACATCATTTTCTGTTTAAGCAATCAAATAACATGCTGCTGATACTTATGAAACTGGTTTGCAAAAGTTGCAGAAGTGTATACCTTCTTACCCCATCTATCCAGCGCCCTGGAGTCTCTATCAGAGGGGGTAGGATTTTTGGCAGTAGCAGCTTTAATGCCCTTAGGCCCCTGTGAAATGGTCTCAAGATCCACAGTAGGATTTTTGAAAAGGAACTTGTGAGAGTCAGGGACCCTGTAATATCTATCAGGTTTCCTGGGAGCAGGAGGTAAAGAGTCAGGGGCCAAGCTGGATTCTACAAATGCATCATCAACAATGTCTAATACAGGAGGTATGGCTAAAGGCCTGTGCTGAGGCAGGAGGAAAAAATCCCTAAGCCTCCTTTTAGAATCAGAGAAATCCTGACTTTCCCAAAGAAAATGCTCCCGGAGAGTATGCAAGGTTTCACCACAAGAGAAATCCTCTGGGGGGAAGCAGAGGGAATGGAGTTCTCAGCATCAGAATCCTCACAGGTAGATAAGGGTAAATCCTGGTCATCAGATGAAACAGAAAATTCAGAATCCTGGTCGGAAGTATCATAAACAAACTCAGTCCTGGGTCTCTTAGAGGGGGAAGGCTGGCTTCCCCTGATTAAAGTAATAAGGTCTTCAGCCATTCTTATCATCTGTTTTTTAGGCATAGAGGCCTGACCATGCGGTTTGGGCGTTAGTTTTTTAGGCATGGTTCGAGATTTAGGCCTTGAAGAAGAAGATGGAGTTGGTTTAATACGCAAGTCAGTAGGCCTGAATACACCCCCAGAAGCCGGTGCCTGCTCAGCAGCTCCAGACCCATCCATGGTAGAGACATCTGCAGGTTCCACAGTTGAAGCATCTGGTGGCATACCGGACCCCGAATGGGTCTCAGTAGAGGCCTGCGAATCAGAAGTAGCACGTATCAGGGGCTGTGAAAGCACCTCACTGAGTACCGGCGAACTGGCTTAGGAGAAGCATTGTTGGCAGCTTTGGACCTAGGCAGCCTGTCTCTGTCTTTATCTTTGTGTTTTTTCAGAATGTCGGTAGTCAGATGGCTGGCCGAAGACATATCAGGATAATTGAACTGAGCACCAAAATATTTAGAAGCGTAAATATACCAGCAACGGATAGTTCATGGTTTAAATAAGGCACAAAACCGACAGCGAGGTACGTTGTGGTCTGGGCCTAGGCAAGGAATATAGTACAAATGAAAATCTTTATGAGTTACTTGCTTTCCACAAGTAATGCAATTATTTACTTTTACTGACATCGGTTAAGAGCAAGAAAAAGTTTCCCCAACGGGGTACTTGGCTTTTAGTTGAAGACTAAGGAGATGGCTGACTGGCACTTGTGAACTGCTTCTGCTTCGGGCACCGCATGGCAAGAAAGACTGATGTAATGGCGTCAGCTGCATGTTTTATACCCCTGACGACCTGACATCATGGAAGAAGGGACAGCAACCAACGCAGGACCCAAGACTTTGTTAATCAGGCCAACTGAGGGCTACCTGCAAGAAGATAACCCAAATGTAATGATTGCAACAGTGAAACACGAAGAACATCATGGGCCACCCAATGGGGCTATTTGAGGCTCTGGGTTTCTACGCTTTAAGGGGACCTGTGATGCAGAGGTAGAATGTGCCACTTTCAGGTATGAGGAAGTAGGCCCTGATGAAGTGGGTGTCTTAGAAGACATAACTCTCCTCATGGCATCAAAAGCCCCACTGCTCCGATGCAAGGAAGCAGCTGGTTCAGAAGAAGATGGCAACTTCCCCAGCACCAAAACAGTGGGCTCTGAACCAGAGGAAGGAGCCAAGCTCATCCGTGCCGAAGTTCTGAGCGGAAGGGTCAGCACCGACCCATCGGTTCGACCCCCCCCCCCCCGAGCCAACTGGAGAGTTTCAGCTCACAGCCTCCTCGAAAAGCATCAAAGTAGTCTGAGTCGACAGAGCCAATGGCACTGGAACAGGCCTTGCCTCCGAGAGTTCCACAATCATCAATTTTACCTCCTCCGGCTCCAAAGGCCCTGCTCAGCTCATAGGAGGAGCAGACACAGTAGGCAAGGACATCTTCGGCTCAGAGTTGGGCCGGAGCAGACAATTTGGCTAATGCCGGGTTCTGGAGGAGCCTCTGCACCACTCGGTCCACATCCACATCAGACAGGCTCCTCAAAGAACAAGTCGAAGGGATGGATGAAGCCACCGATTGTAAAATTGGCAATTTCAAAACTTCAGAGACCGGCTCTGAAAAACTTGCCCGGTGCTCTGTTCCGAGGACTGTGGAACCGGCAACCGCACCTTCTCAGCCATTTTCGTAGCAGAAGACTTCGGCTCCGAAGAAGCTTTCGAAGATTTAGATCCCTTCGATTTAGAAGTCTGGTCAGCCTTATCAAGAACATCCTAAAAATCATGTTTCAACAACTCTCTAGCCACTAACTTTCTCCTACGTTCTAACAAGACCCTGCTGCTGAACGAATGACAAATGGAGCAGTCCTCCTGAAGATAGACTGCACTCAGACAATAAACACAACAAACATGTGAATCAGTAATGGACATTTTTTGTCCACATTTAGGGAATTTCTTAAACCCGGACTTCTGTCTCTCTTTCTCCTTATGATCAGCCATAATGTAATTGAAATAACTATATATCTATATATAACTGCCAAGACAAACAAACACACTGGCTAGGCTAACACCGCACTCTAAGATAAACAGTTAAAGATACAAACAGCTATAACAGTTAAAGATTCAAACCGCTATAAAGAACAACACTCTCACACTAAGAAGTTACAGTTATAAACACTGTCAGTGGGGTTAGGGACTAATTAAATCACAGCAAAGAAAAGCCTAAGAGCAGCCACTCTATAAATGAAGATTTTCCTCAGAAAATACTTAAAGAAAATGACTAGCACTAGTCTTACTGTTAAACTAGGACAAAATACACACTTTCTGAAAAATTCCTATAGAAATATATTGACTAAATTTAGAAAAGATGAAAATACTGGCCCGAGCTCCACTCTCAACCTCAGACCTGTTGTAGTGGCAAACTAGATCTGAGGTGAGGCTGAGAGCATCATGGGATAGGGACCGGGCCTCACTACTCAAAAACCTCGAGCTTGTGAAAGCGGCCAACTCAGAGCCGATCCCAATTTGTAAGAATGAACAGCGAGATTGAACAACTTCACATTAACAGTTATTTTAACATTTTAATTCCTTCTGCAAAGTCAATGCTATTGAATTTTTACATTTAATGTTTTCACCAGACTGTTTCTGATTTCTGTTGATATGCTAATTTACTAAATGCCTGCTATAATTGTAACACAGACTCTAAAAGAATACTCTCTCCATCTTCTGTTAACCCACGTCACTTGGGTTCCATTGAAACAGGTCTTCCACTGTTGACATACACCACAGTCGGCCTTTAGGGATCTGGGTTGCATACTTTCCCACTATTGTCTTCTCTTCTAGATTTACATTTACTCACTTTTGCTATACCCCTTCTTTACTGTGGCACTACTCTTATGTGCTTCTACACTTGCTCTTTACTTGCCCTGCCTATCCTATATTCAATTATTATTATTTTTTTCTTCCTAACTCCCTCCTTTTTCTTTCTTGCTTGGGTTATTACAGTTAAATTCCAGCTTCCCCTTTTGTTTTTGGAATCAAGAAGTTTAAATAGACTAACTCAGAATAAACAATAGGCACGAATACCTGACCTAGCCAGCTGAATAAAATACCCATATCAAGAGTGCTTCATACTAAAGACCAACAAGTACAGCATACAATGTTTTGTAATATTAAAACTCTGTCCATTACAGTTCACCTGTAAATGTTTTCTTAATTATAGCCAAGCCACAACTTGGAGGACACAGCAAAACCTTAATAGTTTACTGCTCAATTCATTATACTCCGATACATACTCTGCTTAGCTGTGACTCTATTCCTTCTGGAACAGTCTGGTCAGTCTTACCCACGCTGCAGAATTTAGTCGCTCCAACAATTAAAAGCAATACAACTTTACTTGAAAACCTCACTCAGACTCTGCCATAGACGGCTGTTAAGGAAAGGTTAGTTTGTTTTTGCTTTCTAGTAATTTGTACTGCTTTACTGGCCTTCTATTTTGTATAATTAAAAGTTATGTACTCACCATAACTATGCATCTGTGTTGTCAATCATTCTTTTCATTCTTCCTCAATGAATGGGTTATGGATCCGATCCTTGGATCTGACTCTGCCGCATACTTCAGACTTTAGATCCAACTCGAACTCCTACTCCTCCCTCTATCCATAATCCCCTAATCCATCCTCAGTACCTCAGACTGATTTATTTGCCATAAAATCCACATTAAGAAGCTAGAGAAAGAGACAGGTAATAGAATAAGGTTCAAACCTAGAACTACAGATTCCAATAACAACACCAAGAGGTCACTCCAGAAGATTACAAGAAGGGGGAACATGAAGAATGAAAATGGACAACACAGATGCCTAGCTATGGTGAGTACATAATCTGATGTTGTTCTTTTCATTCTTCCTCAACGAATGGGACAGAGTCCCCAGCTATGTGAATCTTGTGTGGTTCTCTTGGAAGGATATTTCAGAGAACTGCTGAACCAAAGACAGTTCTGCTTCTGGAGATTAAGTCCAGTTTGTAATATGTAACAGTATGAGCATTGTACCATGTGGCTGCTGTGCAAATATCATCAACAGATGTTCCTGACCAAAAAGTAGATAAAGTGGCCATGGATCTAGTTGAGTGGGCTTTAGGCGGTCTTGGTAGAGAAATGCCTTGCTGGGAACAGATCCAAGAAATGCAATTAGTTATCCATTTAGCCAATGGAATTTTAGACACTGGATAACCCAGCTGACATTTTGAGAAGCAGATAAACAGCTGGTCTGACTTTCTAATTTATTTAGTTCTGTGTAAATAAAAACGTTATTGCCTATGCACATCTAGAAGATGTAGCATGTATTCTCCTTTGTTTGAAAAATTTGCAAAGAAGACTGGTAAATGAATGGATTGGTTAATGTTAGATTCAAAAGTCACTTTAGGTAAAATGGAAGGGTTAATTCATAAAGTAACCCTGTCTTTATGAAAAATAATGTACAGAGTCTTTGATAAAAGAGTCTGGAGTTCAAAAATCCTCTTTGAAGAAGGGATGGGTACTAAAAAGGCGGTTTTCCATGACAGATGCTTTAAATTATTTTTTTTTTGCTGAAGGTTCAAAGGGCTTTTGAGCCAGATCTTGTATTACCACTGTCAAGTCCCACGGAGGTGAAGCATTTTTTACTGGGGGTCTGAGGAGGAAAGTGCCTTTCAAGAAAGCTTTACATAACTTGTAAGAAGCCAAACAATAATTTGTATCTCCTGTATGAAAGTTTGATATGACTGTCAACTGTAGTTTAATTGCAGAAAAACTAGCTCCTCCTTTTTTTTTTAAATAAAAGGCAGACAGAAAATCAAGAACAGCAGAGACAGGGGCAGTAAAAGGGTCAATGTTGTTTCGTTTAATGTCCAAAAGGAAAATCTTTTCCATTTTTTCTTGTAAACCTTTTTCTTTTTGTGAGGCTAATACAATGGTACATACCAGGGAAGAAAGCCTGGACTGTCTGGCTAATACAGGTAGCTGTTGCTTAACGTCTGGGATAGGTTCTACTCTACTGAAAATTAAGCAATTAGGACATTAAGCGAACACCATATACTTTACATTGTGCTTCTCTTAATGCCCCCCCCCCCCACACACACACACAAAATGTCTTACTGCATTTATGTCTGCTTAGCACTATGTGGACGTAAATGAAGTCAGGAGTTGTGTGGAAGGACGTTAAGCGATGCACACCTGTACTGGAACTGAAAAACCATATTGTCAATATGAGGTCTGGGATATTCAAATGACTCATCCCTGAGGGGAGTGACAGAAGACCCAGTATCCATGGAGGATGCCCAAGATGAGACCAAAGGAAGGGGAACGACACCTGGCGAGGCCAAAAGGGGGCAATGAGATGACTGAGCTCTTCAACCAAATTGCTTTCTGTAGAAATTTGGAATCAAGGGAAGTAGGGGATAAGCATAAAGGAGAACAGATGGCCAGAGGTGGACTACACCATCTATCGGGGACTCCCCTTAAGGGGGGAATCAGGGACAAAAATATATGTTGCACTTGTTGTAGGGGCACGCAAAGAGGTCCCAGTAAGGGTTGCCCCAATGATGGAAATTTCCTCCATCACTTGACCATTTCAGGGACCACTTGTGAGGCACCAGAATGGATCTGCTGAGTTTGTCTGCTAGAATGTTGGCAGACAGAGAGAGTAAGACTTGGTTTCCCCTTGTTTCTTGATGTACCAGATTACAGACATGTTGTTGCTCTACATCACAATACTCCCTAGAGTAACAGCATCTTTAAATGCCTTTAACGCTAAAAGGACTGCTCTCACTTCTATGATGCTGACATGCAAACTGGTCTCTTGGGGGGACCACATGCCTTGGACCATCCTTCCCAAGTAATGCCCCCACTCCAACTTGGAGGTGTCCATAGTCACTGCAGCCATTGGAGGTGGAAAAATAAAGGGCCGGCCTAGTTAGATGTCATCTGACTGGGCCCACCAGTGAATATGATGTTTGCATATTGGTGTAAGCTTGACTGGAAAAGATAGGGGTTGCCAAAGAGTAGACCACTGAACAACAAACTCCATTGAAGGACACAGTAGCATGCTAAAGGGAGTACGACTGTTGCTGTTCCCATAAATCCTAAAGCTTGGAGAGTTAGCCTGGTTGGAGGACATGGATCAGATAGAATTTGATGAACCTGAGATCTGAGTGTGTCTATATGATGAGTAGGCAAAGAGGCAATTTCTGTTGTCATGTTCAGATGTGCACCAGTAAACTCCAGGCTCTGTACTGGTGTCAGATTTGATTTGGCATAATTGACTGTGATACCTAGTGAGTGACAAATCTGGAGCAAACAGTCCCTGGATTATTGCAGAAGATGCTTGGTAGGGGTGGTGAGGAGCCAGTCCTCTAGGTACAAAAACACTCCGAATCCTTTTAGTCTCAAGTGAGCTGCCATCACTGCTGTACATTTGGTGAACACCCTGGGGGATGTGGTGAGGCCAAAGGTCAGGGCTGTGAACCGATAGTGACCGACACCTGGCCAAAAGCATAAATGCCTTCAGAAGCACCTGTATTTTGATGTGATGTTATGCATCTTGAAGATCTATGGAGCACATCCAATCGTCCTTGCACAGAAATGGCAAAATGGACTGGACCAATACCATTCAGAACTTTGACTTTTTCACAAACTGATTTAGTTTGCTTTGATCCCAAAATGGTCTCAGTCCCCTGTCTTTTTGGGAATAGAGACTCTTTTGGTTAGCAACTTTTGAATTTCCTGTGCTGCAGCCTTCCTCTGACTGGGTGGAACGTCAAGAAGCTTCTCTCTTTTGGAGATTGAGGGCTGGGAAAAAGGTATGAAATAGCCTATGGATATTATTTTTAGCACCTACAATCTCTTGTTATAGAAGCCCAGGCATCTGGGTACAAGAACAACTGTCCCCCAACTGCCTCCAGAGGTGGCCAGTCGGGCAGCACTGAAAAGGTCTATCCTGGAAGGAATCACGGAAACCCTGATTTTGCAGGCCTCCTCTGCATAAAGGGAGAAGTCTAATGTTAGAACTGCCTCCTCTGCCTCTAAAAGAGTAGTCTCTATACGAAACTTGGAAAGGTCCCAGAGATTTGTGGAACCACATTGTCTTACAAACTGATTTCTACAGAAAGTTTGTTGAGGGGCAGAAAACTCCATTCCCATGGCAGACAGGGTCTTTCCTTCTTGTTCACTGTGGGTAAGCATTTCTTTCACAGACAGACAAAACAAAGATGTTCCATCAAAGGGAGCAATGATGAAAGATGCCTTGAAAGGCTCCACAAAGTCACACAGCCACGTTCAGGCATGTCTCCTTATGGCAATGGCTGAACTGGCCACCTGTGAGGCACCTTCTGCTGCATGAGAGATCAACCTCATGGATGCTTTGGAAATTAACAAAAGAGTGACGAGCTGAGATGATGACCTTTTGAAATCCTCTGCAGACATGGACTCCGAGACAGAATTTTACAGTTCTTTGGTCAAATCTCTCTGTAGCCTTGTAAAGCATGCCAAAAAGTTAAAGAACCTCAGATCGAAGATCGCTGAGGCAAAAACTTACTTTCAAAATCTATTCAGTGTCCTAGAATGTTTGGTGGGTGGACAGAAGAGGTTTGCTTTGCTAGCTCTTTTAGTGACTGCTGCCACCACCACTGCATCTCTACTGGGACTCCTTTGCTCCAGTGGGGTTTATCTTTTGGAGGGGCTAAGAATTTGCCAGGGTGACGTTGTGTTGGCTCAATGGAATCCATCTCCTTCCATGCCTGGTGAGAGACAAGATCAATAAGCTCATCTGCCGGGGGGGGGGGGCACCCAAGACGTAGCTGGGCCAGAACCAAAAGCCTTCAGAAGTACTGACCACTCTGGAGAAGGATTATTGGAAAAAAAAAACACCTTTTTTGTTTAAGAAAGGATCTCTAATACATCTCCAAAGGAGATGTCATCAGGTGGTGATCTGGGAACCCTTCTTCCTTGAAATCAACAGAGAATCTGTGTGCCTCCTCTTGCACATTTTCTTACAATTGACCACCTCAGGGGGATGCTTGGAGGAGGTGTCAGAAGAGAGGGGGGAGTTCCTCCACGGGAACAGACTGGAAGCCAGATGGAACTGGCTGTCCCTGTGGAACAAGTCTGATGGACTCTAAGCTCAGACTCTAGGTGGGAATAGGGGAGGATCCGAGGGGAGCAGACTGCATCTCTAGAATGAAAAAAATCCCTTTCCACAACCCTGAAGGCAGACGGACTGGGAGAAGCCACGGCCCCTGCACCGGAGCAGAGTTTTCCAGTACAGGTAGATCACGACTCCGACCCATGCCTGGAGGAGGGAACCAGAGCTGAACTATCCAGTGCTGAGGCTTCAAGGGGCAGGGATTGATTTGACATCATCAGAGTAGATCCTGGCTCAACGGAACCAATGCTGATGCTTCAACTCTGAGATTTCTTCTGATCCCAAGGCATAGGAGCAGAACTGGTTATGGATGCTGTCAGAGCAGAATAAGTAATTCTCTTCAGATATGACTTAAGAACTCTCAAAGCTGTCAGATCCTGGGGCTTGGAGAAGGAGATAAGACTATGTGACTAGTGGCCAGAAGACTCATGGATCCCATAGAGGACAGAGCCGATATAACTCCCATCTGGATCTGAGCTCTGAGGAACTTTTGCATCATCCTATCCACTTCTGCTTTGGATAAACTCCTGGAGGACCTGCTGAATGATGTGGTTGACTGGGGTGTGGAGTGTTTTTGGGGTGTTTGCATGAAACGGGAATGGAGTCTAGGAAAGAGCAGATCCAAAAGAAACTCAGGCGAACGACCTCTAGATGTATACGATGTACTAGCCCTTAGGATCCGAGAGCTTGGGATCCATAATCTGACTTGTAAGACTTGCTGATTTGATAACTGGATCCAATGGCTTAGGATCCAAAGGTTTAGAATTAAAAGGGCACATTTTCTTTAAGAAGTGGGATCTGATAATTCTGAAACATTAGGGAGCAGTTCCAAAGAAGTCCTGGGAGACTTCAGTGATGAACGCTTCCTATACTCCGATTGCGATTTTGAGGTCTTACTGGGGGTTTGAGTCCCTAAAGAAGCGGTAGAGGAGGGAGGACGTAAATCCTTAAGAATAAGCTTACTCTGCCTATCAGCCAAGTCTCTCAATTTGAATGCTAGACATACTGAGCAGTTTGTATTTAAATGAGTTGCTCCTAAACAATAGACACACTCCTTCAGGGCATCCAAGTTAGGGATTTTGTGCTCACAAGAAGTGAATTTTTTAAAAGCCTGTCAGCTTGTCAGTCTTTTTAGAAAGTTACCAACAATGGTAACTAAGAATTACTCTCTTAAAAGGTTATGAGAGATAGAAAAAAGTAAGACAAATTACCAATGGTAATTAAAAAAAGCACTATAAAAATAGTATAGAAACTCCTGAAACAGAAGACTAAGAGGGAGATTTATAATACAGAAAAAAAATCTAAGAGAGTGAAACTTTTCTACTTACAAAAAAGCTTGAAAACCTAGAAATAATGCTGCAAGAGAAGGACCTTACGTCTGAGCATGACAGCAGCAAACGAGATCTGAGGTACTGAAATTGGACTAGGGAATTATGGGTAGAGGGAGAAGTTCCAGTGAAGGATCCAAAGTGCAGCCAAGTCAGATCTGAAGATAGGATCCTTAACCCATTTGTTGAGGAAGAATGAAAAGGACAGTATCAGATTCAGGTATATTTCCTTAATGCTGTGTTTTACTTGTATTCTGCTTTCAACTGCAAATTTTAACAAGGAAAGAGACCAGAGCTGTCTCTTTTGTGACTCACACAGAAATTCAACTCAGCTGTCTCTAGTTGCCAGCCCAATGCATTAATCTGATCACATATTCCCTCTCCTCTTTCAATGGCTATTGTCAGTAAGCACAAATTTATCATTTTTTGACATCACTCCACTTCAGCTGTTTAAATTTATTGGCAATCTCACTGTATCACATAAAGCAAGAATACTAAGTCCCCACACCATTCCAATCTATCTTGCTCTTTTAAAATTAGTGGCTCTTACCTTAGATCACTAAAGCTTGAGTTACCGCCTCTTTTACATCTTCATGCTTAGTGCACATTGCAACCCTTAGAATATGAACTCATTTCTCCCAACTGACCTTTAAAACCTGCACCATCTAGTGCAAGGCCACCAATTACTGGACAAAGCACATTCTGCCATTCAGCAGTCATCTTAGAATTAGTGCTTCTGTTTTGCTGCTGGTGACAGAAGGAGCATAGAGACACTATTTTCTCGGGCCATCTGATCACCAGAAAGCCTGAAAATTGTTTTATAGGTGCCAGCTTGGAATTTATGCTTACTTTGATCTTAATGAGAGAAGAAGCACAGGGCACTGATTCCTGACTATCGCTGACTGGTCTGGTTGCTATTCAAGGCATCTACCAGGCAAAGCACATCAAAAGACCCCTGCAGAATCTGAGACAAGACTGTTGATCACCAAAGAGCTCACAGCCTGCTTCTCATCTTGGGATTGCTACTACTGTTTTGCTTCTGGTGACAGAAAAAGCAAAGAGGCATTGCATCCAGCATTGCATCCCAACAACAGGAAGCTGTGCTGAGACCAACACTAGCAGTACCAGGTAGAAGCCAATTAGGTGAATCCCCACTATTCATCATTCTTGACAAAGCTTATTCTTACTTTTCAGTAAGTAAGTACTGCTTGATTAGCTGCTGTCTAACATAACTTCATAATATCTCCCTAAATATGTCATCTACAAATCATTAGAGTCTGCTTCAGTAATTTCCCTTTAAGTGTTTGGCAGTGCCCTGTATAGATGCAGGCACACTGAGTTGACATTTTTCCTGTAAAAGCACATTTAAAATGTTGGCAACACCTACCTGCAAACAGGGCAACTTGCTTGCTGTGACAAGTTGCCCTGGGAGTTGCAAACAAGATACTCCTGACCTTACTTTATATTCTTTCTAAAACCATCTGATCAATAAAAAATGTCTTATAGCCATAGATATGAACTTTCTTACTATCTCTTTTGCCAGCTTGGTGGATATGGGCATCCTGAGGCAATGCAGAAATTGCCTAGTGTTTACTGACAACAGCTAATTATCAAACAAACTGATATGGTATGTGACAGATGCAATTACACAATGTCACTGCAGACAAAGCTCTCACAAAAAAGCACTCCTAACGTCAATCACGTTGACAGTAGTACACAAGCTGCACCCATCACACACAGTACAAAGCAGACACATAGACCCACATATGCTGAGGCACGTAAATGTAACCTTCCTAAATCCCAAAGACTTCACAGATTAAGTGCACATAACAAATCCTCTCAACAACTCCAAATGCACTCTTTCAAAACATCCAGATCAGTATATGAAGTTACATCTCATGGACCCTCTATTTTTAAGACTATAATACAAGCCACCACACAAAACAACATTCTGGTGATTGGGGACACCACTGTGAGCACACTGATGTCCCTCTCACCAGGGTGAGTAAGGAGAAAGTCACAGCCAAGACCTATCACATTATGCACACACTCCGGACACTGGACCCCAAGTACCAGCATGACTCATAGTCCATGTGGGTGTAAATTATCTAAGATATGCCTCCTTTAATTATATAAAGAACGATATCATGGAACGCTCTGAATTTGTGTCTCAGGCTGGTACACAACTACCACTGTGCAGCATTTTACCTTCTCCAAGACTAATCCCACAGTATAAACAGGAGATGATGGACTTTAATAATTGGCTTAGTTTCTGGACTTATTCTCAGGTGAACTATTTGTCAGCATGGAAGAAGATGGTCAACGGACCACTCTGCTTTGCCAGGGATGGTCTACACCTCTCCCCTCCAGGCTCTCAGACTTAGCTAAAACACTGTCTTCCCCCGTACTGCCTTTTTTAAGCAATGCTAAATTAAAAGTACTCCTGACTTAGCAGTATATACAGTTACATCAAAAGCAAGAACATCTAAATGTGTTATTGATTAAAGTCAGGAATCTAAACAAAAAACTCCCATTTCCTACAAGCTCTCCTTAACCTAGAGGATGCTAATATCTGTGCAGTCATTGAGACATTGTTTAAAACTGAGGAGAGCACGTCAGCAGTGCAAGGTAACAATGCCTTCTACACATTTAGACTAGCTACAATACAGACAGGGAATTAAGGTGGAGATGTCCCGCTTTACATCAAAAATAAATATACCTCAAGGCTGGTCAAAACAGCACAGTGCACTTGAGCTTCTCTATGTTCAAATCACCATAGGCAAATGCAAGCTGTTGGTTCCCCCTTTATGACCCAATAACCCATAACATGTATTTAAGCTTCCTGGAAACACTCACCATCCAACCCAATACCATATTCATGGGTAACTTTAATTACCCCACTATTAATTGGGAATCATATACGACACCGTTTGGCACAGAGATTCATGGATTTTGTAAACACAAACTCTCTGGACCAAATTGTTAAAACACTGACCAGGGGTGCAAGTACACTGGATCTGGTCCTCACTAATATGGGAGAGTGATGCACCTCCCCCTACTGTAATGACCTCTATGGTAAGATCAGACCACAAAACAGTCTTTTTCTGAAGTAAAATAAAATCCAGAACCCCAGCTAACCCTGGAATGTTCACGAACTATTCAAAGGCTAACTTCCTACTATTAAGTGACAGCTTGGCAAAATGTCAGGCCCTCCATAAACCCTGACAACACTGCTACCTACACAGAACTTTTCACAAAAACCCTAAACAAGCATGTTAATAGCTATAGAGATAAAGATTTACCCACCAGGAATAAGTACAGGACTAGATGAAAAAAAAAAAAAAACAAAACAGAAAAAGAAACAAGCCACCCAGGTGGAATCACAACATCAATAGGCTCTATAACAAGGAAGAAAATCATGGCAAAAATTAGGAGGTGCAACACCCAGTAAGATAAAAGCAATCTCAAAGGAAACAAACAACTCAGAGGAAAAATAAAGTCTACCAAATTTGAGGTAAATTTGGCTTTACAGGCCAAAGACAACCACAAGACACTCTTTAGCTATGTCCACAACCCCAAAAGACAAATGCACAACTGTTTGCAGAGCTCATTGTTAATGCAGCCACCTACACTTAGGGTTACCACCTGTCCCACTTTGAGAGGGACAGTCCCTCTTTGGGCAGTTGTGTCCTGACAAAAAATATTAAAAAGGGCAAATGTCCTGAGATTGTAGGACATAATTATGTCCCATATTTTATGTAATAGTTGCATAAAATAGTTATTTCTGTATCTAAAATCCCTAAATGTTACAAGAAACATAATAAGCAACTAAACTGCTACAAGAATAAGCCTTTATTTAGGAAAAAAGTTAAGTTCTATCCTTTGTACTGACTGTGGGTATGTGTTGGCCTGTAAAATCTGATGTGTGTCCTGAAAATGTCCCACTTTGGCCATTTGAAAAGGTGGCAACCCTACCTACACTGAGCCAGAAGATATAGTAAACCTACTGGCAGACAAGTAACCCACTCTCCCAAAGAACTTCCCCTCAGGAAATACCATCAAATATTACTCCCCCTTCTATTACTAGGAACAAGTCCTCAATGCTCTCTCTAAGGCCAAGAAAAATGCATTGATGGCCCAAGACAGCATCCCATGATGTCTTCTAAATAGCAGGAAACATGACCTATCAGGTCATCTGGAATCACTATTTAACTGTAGCCTCCAAACAGGCTTTGTGCCTAATGAATGGCGAATAGCAACAGTCATCCCTCTGAACAAAGGTGGGCTATCTACAGACCCACAAGTCTCACTACTCTCATATGCAAAGCCATGGAAAGAATTATCATGGAAATGATACATCTTCACATGGGAAACCTCCAGACACTATACCCAACCCAACTTGGTTTCATCAAAGGGAGGTCATGCCTACTCATCCTGGTGGACTTCTTTGAGAAGGTCACCAAAGCAATGAATGAGGGCAAAATAGTTTAAACTGGCTACCTTGACCTGGCCAAGAAATTTGACACAACTCAGGCATTACTGACAAAATCAAGAAGTTAGGTATAAACCCTTATGTCACAAGTGGATAGCCAACTGGCTCACAGACAGGACCCAGTAAGCTAGAATTGGGAGTACACCTCTACAAAGAGGCCAGCCACAAGAGGAGCCCCTTGAGTATCGGTCCTGGGACAGTTCCTTTTTGGCATTCACTTCTCTGAAGTCAAGGCCAATGTTGCGGACTTCTGGCTGAAGACCTTTGCAGATGAATGCAAATTAGAAGCAGTCACAGAATCCCCCCAGTGAAACTAATTTTCACCAGGAAGGGCTGACACTGAAATAACTTGCGTCATAACTGGACTAAAACTAAATGCCAAGAAATACATAACAGTATCCTTCAGGAAGTCTATCTTATTGACAACATGCCCCTTAAGAGCTGAACCAATAGTCAGTGACTTGGGACACACATGGACAGTAATCTAGCCTTTGACCATCATTTGTCTACAGTAATGAGAAAATCATTCTATGTTGTGAAACTTATAAACAAAAGTACAGCATCTAGGTCGAAGGGGGTCATTGTTCTACTGTATTCAGCATTCATCAGACCTATAATTGAGTGCAAAGTCCCCTTTGGTACGTACCTAACCAGGCACATCCAACAACTGGAATGTCCACAGAGGTTCCTCACTAAAAAATACAGGATAAAAGTAGCATGTCCTTTGCACACCAACTCAAAGCCCCATCCCTGTATTCAATCATCTACAGGCTGTTGAAGAGACATCTATGCCTGGCAAAACTAGACACAGGCAGCCTGTAAATGGTTCAATTCCCAGCCCCCTGCTTTTTCATAGATTCATAACTGTGTACTAGGGCTAACACCCACAAGGGCCTTTTTAAGCCTGGCCCATGCATGCCAACCTCTGACAAGTTCTAGTACTGTAAGCAGGGGCTTGGGAGATGAACCATTTACAGGCTCCCTGTTTCCATTAGAGGCATAGGTGCCAAACCAGGGATGAATTTCATGTTCCCCATCCAATTATCCAAGTTACACTTGAATTTGGTTAGGGAAGAATTCTTCTTTACATGGATAAGAGGCCTGTTCCAGAGAAGTGGTGTCTGGGATACGTCTCTCTAGTAGGTCCTATTAATATCACAGGCAAGGTTCAAGTCTTTAGACGGAGTAATTCTAGTGCTGTTTGTTTTGAAACAGAATATGATATGAAGGAGTTCCATCAGGGTGACCAAAAGGGTTTATATATTACCTCCCGAGTTTATCAACAATACCAGAGTGGAGGGTTGTGTCAAATATCTTGGTCAGGTCAACATTGGCAGTGTGAACTGTTTTGCACTCATCGATTGCTCTGGCAACTTTCTCAAAGTCCACCAGGTTGAGTAGGCATGATCTAACCTTGATGAAACCAAACTAGGTTGGGTCCAGTGTTTGGAAATTTCCTGTGATTTCTGATCACTTCCATGATCATCCTTTGCATGGCTTTGTACAAGAGACTATTGAGACTTACGGGTTTGTAGAGGGCTTACCTTTTTGCACAGGGATGACTGTTGTTGTTTTCTACTCATGAGGAATGAAGCTTGTTTGGAGACTACAGTTAAATATCAGTCCCATAGGGATGTTTCATGCTATTTAGAAGGCATCCCTCTTTTCATATCTGCTTAGTAAACATTGCAACTCTTATGATATTAACCCATTTTTTTTCATCTTGCCTTTAAAATCTGCAACATCTAGCCCAAGACCACCAATTACTGGAGATCCCACTTTTTGCCTCCATGTAGTCATCTTGGGATTACTGCTTCTCTTTTCTTCCAGTGAGAGAAGGAGCACAGGGACATTATTTCCTGATTTGCAAATATTTCATCTTCCAAGCCTCAGCTTACACTTCATGGGTAGCAGGACTTTTGAGAGATGTGGAATGCATGGCTAGGCTTAAAAAGCCCTACAGGTCATTAGCCTAGTACATGCATATGAAGCTATAAATGCTCTGCACTCTCAAAACCTAAAACAGCAAAAAGGAAGTAATTAAATACTTATAAAATGAGAGCTTATGAACATTTACATGCTGCCTCTTTCCAATAGAGACAGGTGCAAAACTAGGGATGAATTTCTTGTTCCCCATCCAATTATTTGCTTTTCTTGGTAAATGCAAAATCCTCCTGAATGTGTGGGCTCTGATCCATTCGCCTACCCTACTTCCAATTCCCATCCACCCCCATTATCCGGATTTATCTACTTTGCTTAACCCTAAATAGCATTCCTGTCTCCATCACCTCTATTATCATCAGTCTAATTCATCTTACTTATTAACCCCATCCTACTCCTTTTTCTCCTACACAATCCTACCACCCCCTTCTGTAACTACCATGGTGATACCCACTTTCCTAGCACACTTGATAGCCCCTTAAACAACACAAATAAATATACATATTTAGACCAATTTCAATTACCATTAACCTTAATATTGGCAAAAGCTTTTACATCTCAAGTTTATACAAAGTAAGACCTTTCCTCTACATAAAATCAATCTTGCTTCTATCAAACCCACCATACCAGAAAATAAAGTGCAGACTGGAGAAGTTGTTGACCGCAACTGAGCTACAAAATATAAGTATCTTGATTTTTTTTTGATTATTTTTACAGATTACTGTTTTTACAATTTAATATATATAAAGCACTTTGTCTATTCAGTATCTTCACAAATCCTTATCTGTTTAAAAACTTTCATTTGTCTCTCTAGTGCTTGCTGTCTGTAGGCTATTGTGTAAACTGAAACATTTCCTCTGTGTAATTATCTATTGGCTAGTGGGGGCTGGTTCTTTTGTGTTCTTGTAAAAAAAAAAGAAGTTGTTCTGGTTTTTAAGCCCTAACTTTGGTAGGGTTTCTGTCTTTGCACATAGTGCAGACAGGAGATGCTGTTGATCGCAACGGAGCTACAAAATACAAGTATCTTGATTTTTTTTTTATTATTTTTACAGATTACTGTTTTTACAATTTAATATATATAAAGCACTTTGTCTATTCAGTATCTTCACAAATCCTTATCTGTTTAAAAACTTTCATTTGTCTCTCTAGTGCTTGCTGTCTGTAGGCTATTGTGTAAACTGAAACATTTCCTCTCTGTAATTATCTCTTGGCTAGTGGGGGCTGGTTCTTTTGTGTTCTTGTAAAAAAAAAAGAAGTTGTTCTGGTTTTTAAGCCCTAAGTTTGGTAGGGTTTCTGTCTTTGCACACAGTGCAGACTGGAGAAGTTGTTGACCGCAACTGAGCTACAAAATATAAGTATCTTGATTTTTTTTTTTTATTATTTTTACAGATTACTATTTTTACAATTTAATATATATAAAGCACTTTGTCTATTCAGTATCTTCACAAATCCTTATCTGTTTAAAAACTTTCATTTGTCTCTCTAGTGCTTGCTGTCTGCAGGCTATTGTGTAAACTGTAACATTTCCTCTGTGTAATTACCTCTTGGCTAGTGGGGGCTGGTTCTTTTGTGTTCTTGTAAAAAAAAAAAAAAAAAAAAGTAGTTTTTCTGGTTTTTAAGCCCTAACTTTGGTAGGGTTTCTGTCTTTGCACACAGTGCAGACTGGAGAAGTTGTTGACAGCAACTGAGCTACAAAATATAAGTATCTTGATTTTTTTTTTTGATTATTTTTACAGATTACTGTTTTTACAATTTAATATATATAAAGCACTTTGTCTATTCAGTATCTTCACAAATCCTTATCTGTTTAAAAACTTTCATTTGTCTCTCTAGTGCTTGCTGTCTGTAGGCTATTGTGTAAACTGAAACATTTCCTCTGTGTAATTATCTCTTGGCTAGTGGGGGCTGGTTCTTTTGTGTTCTTGTAAAAAAAAAAAGAAGTTGTTCTGGTTTTAAGCCCTAACTTTGGTAGGGTTTCTGTCTTTGCACACAGTGCAGACTGGAGAAGTTGTTGACCGCAACTGAGCTACAAAATATAAGTATCTTGATTTTTTTTTGATTATTTTTACAGATTACTGTTTTTACAATTTAATATATATAAAGCACTTTGTCTATTCAGTATCTTCACAAATCCTTATCTGTTTAAAAACTTTCATTTCATTTCAATTTAATATACTTGGTGGCTTTGCAGTTGCCCGCCCCTACTGTGAAACACCTCCCAGTCTAGTGTCATTAGCTCATTCTGCTTAATACAGAGAGAACATTTGTAAGGCCTTCTGTTCCTCCTTTTTCCCTTTCAAAAAGTAAAACAAAACTTTTTTTTTCTCTTTCGCCTGAACCTTCTTGTGTTCTGACTGTCCTTCTCAAACATTTTGGAAATAAACAGTATATTTCAGAGCATTTGTTATAACTGTATTTGCTATAACTGATTTAAGTATTTTTTTCTGGCTTTTTGATTATTTACTGCTTAGCGACTGCATTTTAGCCTGTTTATACAGCTCTGCATTCTATTTAAACTGTTTTGTGTTGATTAACTGTTTTGCACTTTTAAAAAGTTATTTGTTGCTTAATTTTACCTGTAGGCTAACACACTCAAGTGCGCTAGCCGCTTAAAAGCATTTATAGCATTTACTGTCTGTTTTTCCTCTGTTTTCTGCAAAAAAAAAAAAAATCTTGTTTTCCCGCCTTACTGAACTAGAATAGTCCAGTCTTCAGAGTTTGCTGATCTCTGGGCTTTGGCTTGGTTCCTGTGCTATTCCATATCCTTATTTGGATAAAGGGAAGCTTCTTTGTTCACCAGTGGGAGTGGGGAGCACTGAGCAGCCTATTTGTCCCTAGAGCAGTGGTTCCAGCAAGAAACTTGTAGTCTATTGGCCATTTTGGGTCAAATCCTAGCTCTTTTCAACCCCCTGCTATAAAGCCCGCTTTAGCGCGCTTTTGCGTGATTTAGCGCGGAGTTGCCCATAGAGCACCATCGGGCAGCGCCGGTTAAACAAGGTTAAACTATTTCTGGCTCCGTAAAGTCTGCTCTTCAATTTGTCCCTTAGAACTTCTCTACTTGCAATCTAAACAGTCTATTCTCTAACTCAAAAGCTCAGCACTTGCTCCTAAAGCATTTTTATATAGGTAAAGTACTTATATACTAAACAAAGTACTACATTAGCCTAGAATCCCCTTGAGTACCCATTTCCCTATAGGTCCCTTCCGACTCAGTTACACAGCAAACTTTTTCACTTTTTCTAGCATGTCTTAGGGTCAGTTGCTAGCGTCCTCTCCTGTTCAGCTGGTGAATCTGGGCATCTTGAGGCAATGTTACAATTGCCTCATGTACACAGACAACCCACTCCTTCTCCCACAAAACACAAATACATGTGAGAGATGCAACTATATAGCCAAACTGGAGGCTGAGCTCTCTCAACTCAGGACTGGCAAGACCAGACAGGAGGAGAAGGAAACCACGCACACCACAAACCCAGTTTCACATAGAACTATCACAACTGCAAAACAAACACCTAAACACACAAAGACATACTCGGAGGCACTGATCAAAAATCTACCAAAACTACAGAGGCCTCCAAAGCAGACACCCAAGCAACTGCCACCTCAAGACATAAGACATGCAACACATAGTTCTCAAAGTCAGTGTGCTAAACAGTCACAGCCCTTAAGGCCAAACACAATGCCAGACACACTTGTTATAGGTGACTCCATAGTCAGACACACTGACGTCCCACTCACCAGACTGAACAAGGAAAAGATCACAGTAAGCTGCCTGTCAGGCGCTAGAATCCGCTACATAACACAAGCACTCAGGTCACTCCACAGCAAGTACAAGTATGACTCAGTCATTGTCCATGCTGGTGTGAACGACCCGAGACGTACCTCCCTGGACTACATGAAAAGAGACATAGAGGAGCTCTCAGATTATGTAGCCCAGGCCGGTATGACCCTGACCCTGAGCAGTATCCTACCCTCACCAAGAATGATGCCACAATACAGAGACAAAATGATCAGCTTTAATAATTGGCTTAATTACTGGTGTCATTCTAAGGGGATCCAATGTCTGTCTGCCTGGGATGACATGCTTGACAAGCCATGCTGCTTCGCAAGGGACGGCTTGCACCTGTCACCCCTGGGCTTCCGGATATTGGCAAAGGCTCTTGCCATCCCCATAGTGCCTTTTTTAGGCAAGGCTCAAATGATAAACCTACCGCCCTAGAAAACAAAAATGGAGAAAAACTAAGGGTAATACTGCTCAATGCCAGAAGTCTAAACCTCAATGCACACCCTCGAAGCCCTCCTCAGTATGGAGAACATCGATGTCTGTGCTATGACTGAAACCTGGTTCAAGGCTCCTGAGAGCACCCCAGCACTATCAGGTTATACCTCATATCATGCGTTCCGGCCCCAAAATCCAGACCGAACCACAAAAGGAGGGAGAGTATCCATATTCATAAAGGATACCCACACCTCCAGGTTAGTGGCAACGCATGAAGCATCGGAGACCATCCAGGTGCAATTAACCATAGGTAAAACTGCCCTACAGTTTGTAGCATGCTACAGACCACCTTCTCAAACTCAGGAAACCCACACAGCCTTCCTGAAGACACTAGAGAGTATGAATGTCTCTCCAAACACCATCATATTGGGTGACTTCAACTACCCAAACATAGACTGGGAACATTACTCAAGCCCCAACACCCTAGCCCAAAGGTTCCTGGAGTTCAAACTCAAATGCTATGGAACAACTAGTCACCATTCCCACAAGAGGAGAAAATATACTAGACCTGATAATCACAAACATGGGGACAAAATGCTCCACACCGGAAGTATATCCCTCATTGGTGAGATCAGACCATAAATTAATCTCATTGGAGATCCACATCCCGCCCCCGCCCCCACCCCCAGCAAAACAGACCACAGTGAAGAACTTCTCAAAAGCAAACTTCACACTTCTTAAGACTGGAGTGGTATCCTTCAAGGCCCCCGAGCCAGTGGAAACCACAACCCACGCTGCTGAAACTCTTACAAATGCCTTCTACGAGCACCTCCAGGAATGTATGGATCAAGCAATCCCTAATAAAATCAAGACCCTTTCCACCAAAGGCAGGCGCCCGGTCTGGTGGACCCCAGCCATAAAACTCTACAACAAGAGGAGAAAGCTACTACATGACAGAGCAAAATCCCTAAAAGGGAAGGCATCTCTGATCAATACTAGCAAAAAACTACGATCACTCATAAAATCATCCAAGGCCAACTTTGAGAGAAAAATCGCTAATGACACAAAAGACAATCATAAGGCCTTCTTTAGCTATGTTAGAAACCTGGGTGGAAACTTCCAGATATGCTCAGAATTAGTCCAAAATGATAAAAAAATCACTGAACCCACAGACATTGCCAACATACTGGCAGACAGGTTCAGTGCAAATTTCTCCCCAAAAGGAGAAATATCTATCCCACCAGAGTCTAGCCTCCCAAACATCTCAGATGCCCAGGTGAGAGCTGCTCTCTCTAAAGCAAAAAACACAGCATCAATGGGACCGGACGGTGTCCCTGGCTGTGTGCTACACGAACTCAATGAGGAACTAAACCCACACATAAGGCTGCTGTTTAATCTTAGCCTTACTACAGGATACGTACCCAAAGAATGGCGTATGGCAACTGTGGTCCCACTCCACAAAGGCGGTGCTTCTACGGACCCTGGAAATTACCACCCCATAAGCTTGACGAGCCTTGTCTGCAAAGCTATGGAGAGGATCATAATGGAACTCAAAGACATTGGGGACCTACAGACACTGGATCCTACCCAATTTGGCTTTGTCAAGGGCAGATCCTGCCTCTTGAACTTGGTCGACTTTTTCAAAACAGTCACAAAGGCCATTGATGAGGGTAAGGCAGTTCACACAGCCTACCTTGACCTAGCAAAAGCGTTCGACACAATACCCCACTCGGGCATCATAGAAAAGCTCACCAGCTTAGATGTAAACCCATATGTCACAAGATGGGTTGCAAACTGGCTCAAGGACAGAACACACAGGGTTAGAGTTGCTGGTGCCATGTCAGACTCTAAGCCGGTCACGAGCGGTGTCCCACAGGGCTCAGTCCTGGGCCCCCTCTTGTTCGGCATTTATTTTTTTGAAGTGCAGGCAAACATAGGGGGATTGTGGCTGACAAAATTTGCAGATGACTGCAAACTGGGCACCATAACTGACACTCCATCTGACACAGACATCCCCCAGAGAGGTCTCATAGAAATGGATAACTGGTGCCAGAGCCATGGCCTTAAGCTAAATGTCAAAAAATGTATAGTCATACCCTTTGGGAAAAACAAGGTAACCCCTAATTACCACATAGGTGGTAATCCATTAAACACGGAAGAAGTTATCAGGGACCTGGGGACCCAAGTTGACAGTAACCTCTCTTTTGACACTCACATTGCCAAAGTGGTTAGGAAGACCTTCTACATTGCCCACCTGATCATGAAGGGATTCACATCCAGATCAGGAGAGGTCATTGTACCCCTGTACTCTTCACTTATCAGACCAATGATTGAGTACAACGCCCCATTCGGATGTACCTTACCCGACACCTGCAGCAGTTGGAAAGACCCCAAAAGTTCCTCGCCAAAAGGATAAAGGGGCTCAAACATATGTCATACGATGCCCGACTGAAGAAACTCCAGCTCTATTCAGTCGCATACCGTCTGCTCAGAGGTGATCTGTGCCTGACATAAAAGGCCATGTCCAACCCGGAATTAATGGACATGCTCCACCTCAAAAAATCCAAATCCACCAGAGCCACGAGAGCAAGAGACTTAAACCTCAACACGGATATAAATAGGGCGTGCTGGAGGGACAGATTCATCACCCAGAGACTCCCTACACTATGGAACAGAATCCCAGTCCATGTGAGGCAGAGCCCCTCACTGACTCTGTTCAAGAGAAATCTTGACGAGTGGATGGGAGATCGTAGGTTTACCCCGGGAATCATCTCTGTGTCACTGCTGGACAGAGGCACAGCAAACTAATGGGTATAGTATTCTCATCCTAAGGGGTGGTGAAAGCCACACACACTCTGGCTAGGCTTATAAATGCCCTAGGGCAGATAGCCTAGTATGAACCTATGAACCTATGAACCTATCTAGTGAAATAAAAAAAAAACACTCCACATACACTTTGTTAATATCAAAATTTCTCAGTGAGCCGACTTCCACCTAAACCCACGTTCTGCTCATCATCCTAGCTCCTCAGCACCTCTTAAAACTCTAAACCTGATTGCAATAAAACTTTGCTGCATATGTAACAAAACTGCAGATCTTCATGTCTGAATAGCTCAAGACACCCTAGATTATTATTAATCACAAACATGGTTCAAACCCAACACAAAATTAAAAACAAAAGCTGGTGGTACAGACCTTTTCTAACCTAACTCCATACCACAAAATCACAAGAAAAGTTGCTAATGCAAAACTTTTCTTCCTAAACTTAAAATAACATCAAAAGTATATACATGGTTAGAAATGACACATGCAAAAACACCAGAAGACATACTATCATGGTTAACAATTACAGTTTCTAATGAAATAATCATACTACGAGATGTCAATATATACCTGCAAAACTCCATCTCCGATTTCCCAACTAACACAAACTTACTTCAGTTTACACAGCTCATTAAAAGACCTCATTAAAACACCTACAAGATACAAAAGTAGTAACCAAGGCTCCATCCTAGATTGGATTCTAGTTTCTGAACCTAGTAATTTTCCAAAGCTGCTACACTATCAGACACTCTTAATGACAACCTAACAGCCTACACCCACAGAACTATTCCCCACTCAGTTGAAAAATCATAACTACAAAACAACCTGCAAGCTCTAATTATTTAACCAAGTGCTAATAAAATCCATTAACTGGCAATATTAAAGCCCTCCCTCTAGATGATTCAGTAAATCATTTAAAATATTTTTAAATATCCTAAATAGACTAGCTACAATTCAAACTTAAGGAGAGAAATCCAATCATTGCACATGGTTATCATAAGACAGCAAACACCTCATGTGTATTAAAGAAAAAGCATGGACAATTTGGCTAAAAAAACAAAGCAGCAACAATCTACACGTTTTTAGTCAACTCAGAATCCAGGTTAAGAAACAAATATCAAACAACAAAAAAACATTATTATTCACTACTTCAAATTAATCACAAACATACCCCCCCAAAAAAAATAAAATCTGGGCCTCTATAAACTACTTTCTCAACCCAGGATCCAAGAAAAACTTTGTCTTGCTCCAGAATACAGCCCCCTCGAAATAGCCACTATATTCAATAAATACTTCACTGAAAGTATTGCCAACATAACCACAATTTCCTCAACTCCATCTTCTTCTTCTTCCTCCTCCTCCTGTAGCAACTCTCCCAACCCCAATCCTACCACATCATTGTCTAATTAGCACTACAAATCCTTCCGCCTTAGCCATTCAAGCAGTCTCTACTACCTTTACAAAAAAGCTTATACTCAACAAAAACCTTGTTCAGCCTCTTCAGATAACCACCCACCACAATACCTCTGGCTAGCAGCTGATGCCACAAGTTATCCCATCAGTATTCTAATAAACACATCTATTCTTCAACCATACTTCCCACTTTTATGGAAAAAGTCTTTATCATCCCCCGGCACAAAGGGGGTAACTGTACTGACATATCAGACTTTTGCCCTACTGCCATCCTGTCCCCGCCCTCAAAACATTTAGAAAAAGGCACACAAACAGCTCCTAAACCATCTCCTTCAGAACCAACGTCTTGTCCCTACTCAGTACAGCTTTCATCCTTGTCCACAACACAACTGTATCACTATCCTTCAAAGGTACAGTAAATAAGGCCAGAGATTCTGGTAAATTAGTATCCTCACTGTTCCTTGATCTGCTGAAGGCTTTTGACATAGTCTCTCTCACAGATCTCATTCAACAACTAAGCACCCTTAGTCTATCATCTCCCAACTTCCAGTGGCTCATAAGCTCACTCTCTCTAACAGAAGTACAGTTTTGTACCTACCATAAATGTAGATGTTCGAGTGCTCATGCAGCTGCAGTCATTACAGATGGGTTATCCTGCCGTCAGGCGGGTCCTCAGTCGGCCGAATTCCAAAGTCTAGGTCCAGCGTCGGTTGTCATCACTTCTTCCCTGAGTCAGTGCGGCAGGGGTATAAAAGAGGCAGCCGACGCCATTTTCTTCAGTCTTTCTTGCCGTGCGGTGCCCGAAGCAGAAGCAGTTCGCAAGTGCCGGTCGGCCAGCTCCTGAGATTTACGAAAGTATTTCAGCCGAAGTCTTCTTTAAAGCTAAGTACCCCGTTGGGGAAACTTTTCTTGCCTCAAACCGATGTCAGACAAAGTTAATAACTGCATTTCTTGTGGGAAGCAAATACCGCATAAGGATTTCCACTCTTCCTGTATACCTTGCTTAGGCCCAGACCACGACGTCTCGGCCTGCCGTTTTTGTGCTAGGTTCAACAAGCGCACTATTAAGCGCCGGGCGGAGTTCGCCCTTCACTATTTTGACATCAGTACATCATAGTATAGTGACATCAGTAAACTGACAAGGTTCTTACTCACCACCCATCACTGGCATTCCTCAAGGCTATATCCTTGGTCCATTCCTCTTTAATAGGTTCATAGGTTCATACTAGGCTATCTGCCCTAGGGCATTTATAAGCCTAGCCAGAATGTGTTTGGCTTTCGCCACCCATTTTAAATTTATTTTGCTATGCTCTTTTTCGAGGTTAGTATACTGTGCCTCTGTCTAACAGAGACACAGAAGTGATACCCAGGGTAAACCTATGATCGCCCATCCACTCATCAAGATTCCTCTTGAAGACAGGAAATGAGGGACTCTGCCTAACCTGGACTGGGATTTTATTCCAGAGTGAAGGGTGCCTCTGGGTTATGAATCTGTCCCTCCAGCATGTCCTATTTATTTCAGTGCTGAGGTTCAAGTCTCTCGAGCGCGTAGCTCAATGGGAATTGGATTTTCTTAGGTGCAGCATGCCCATTAATTCCGGGTTGGACATGGCTTTATACGTCAGGCACAGATCGCCTCTGAACAGGCGGTATGCCACTGAGTAGAGCTAGAGTTTCTGTAACCGAGCAGCATATGGCATCTGTTTGAGCCCTTTGATCCTCTTGGTGAGGTACTTTTGGGGTCTTTCCAGTTGCTGCAGGTATCTGGTAAGGTACATCCCAAAAGGGGCATTGTACTCAATTATGGGCCTGATGAGGGATGCGGTAAGAGGCACGATGACCTCCCCTGATCTAGATGCAAATCCCTTCATCATTAGGTGGGCTATATAAAATGTTTTTCTAACCACTTTGGCCACGTGGTTGTCAAATGAGAGATTGCTATCAACTTGGGTCCCCAGGTCCCTAATTACTTCTTCTGTACTTAATGGATTACCACCTATGTGGTAATTTGTGGGCACTTTGTTTTTGCCAAAGGGGAGGACTATACACTTTTTGGCATTTAGCTTGAGGCCATGGCTCTGGCACCAGTTGTCTGTTTCTATGAGGCCCTTTTGGAGGATGCTTGTGTCGGCTGGAGAGTCGATTATGGCGCCCAGTTTGCAGTCATCTGCGAACTTGGTCAGCCACAGTCCTTCTGTGTTGGCCTGTACCTCCGAGAAATATATACCGAACAAGAGAGGTCCCAGGACTGAGCCTTGTGGGACACCACTTGTAACTGGTTTGGAGTCTGACATGGCTCCAGCAATTCTAACCATGTGGGTTCTGTCCTTGAGCCAGTTTACAATCCATCTAGTGACATAGTATTTTTAATTAATAGTTTTCATAGCTCTCCCTGCCACAGCTCCCTCATTCAATATGCAGATGACTCTACAATCATCTGCTCCTCTAATAATCTCTCCCACCTTCAACTCTTAACACAGGAAGCTTTCACTTCCAACAAGCAAGGACTCACTAATACCCAATTTTTACTTAATCCCAGAAAAACTAAGCTTCTTTCCTTTACTCCTAAACCATATGCTATAGACAAGTACAACCCGAAAATCTTCTCACTGAACAACACAAACTGAAGTAGTCTCGCACACCAAGCTACTTGGCTTGACTATAGATGTCATCCTAAAGTCTGACTTCCATATACAGAATATTGTCAAAAATAATCAGAAACTTTGTATAATCTACAGGAACAAACACTTCAACTTGTCTTCCAAAATTAATGCTGCCTTCACATAACTCCTACCGTTTCTTTTATGGTGCCCCAATTCTTACCAAAATACAGTTCTCACTGAAAACTAAGCTCAAAACTTCTTACCATAAAACTGCAACTACTTCAAAGCATAGTACCCATCCATGTACCCATCAAGTCCCTGAAATGGCTCAAACTCACACACCACTTTACTATCCCACAACTTACTTCCCATAACTTACTTCCCATTACTTAATAAACCTGAGGCTTCCTCAGGCCATTTCCTCTATCCTACACTCCTATCTCCCAAGAGAGCACTACATTCAGAATATAAGCAACTACTCACAATCCACAAACCCACTAATTCATTTGGACAAGGACTTTACTCAAACTCAGAAGCAATAGATGGAACTCCCTACATTAGCAATTAAGGCAAACTCTAATCCATCCAGCTTGAAGTACTAACTAATGGAATTCTTATCCCAAACCTGGCTATACTGCTGCACCAATCCTGGCTGATTCTACTGTTTTTTTTTTTCTTTTGATATAAAAGCCTACAATGTAAATAATTTCTCTGATCTTTTATTGTGCTTTCATTGTAACTTTATGTTCTATACATGCTAACTCTACACTGTAATTTTTCTCTCCTCATATACTATTCTCTATGCAATTTGATGTCATTAGAGCCTTTCTCACTGGGCTTCCAATGAAAATGTTTTGATACAGTTGGGTTTCTTGGTAAACAAATATCAAACAAATAATCTAAGCCTACTCTATTTTAAGTACTGAACATTATAAAAGAAATAAAATAACTGACAAGGAATCTATAGAAAAGGGAAAGAGCAAATTACAGAGATGTAAACCGAAATTGTGTGAACAGTGCATGCAGAATAATGCTCAGGAGGAATTCATCAATTTATAGAATACTGGAATAATATAGAAGGTAAGAAAAGGTGTGTGATGTGTAACATATTTAATTGGAAAACATGTTAATATGGTTTCTTTTCTGTTAATGTATCATTGCTCAGGTGATAATTAAATAAATGTGTTTAAAATTTGTCTGAAGTCTTTGTGAATTGAAAATATGACAGGTACCTTTTAAGTACAGAGTTATTAGAATACTGAAAGGAAGAATGACAGGTAACAAAAGAATCTAGAGAAAACATTTTGAATATTGAAGTTTGATGCAACACTTTAGAAAATAAATGTCTTGCATAAATCTGAAAGTCTCTCTCTCCTTTTTTATTTTTGCTTTCTGTTGCCAAAGAAGGATTTAGCACAGTTTACCTTTATATTGCCGATATGCACAAGTTAGATCCCAAGAAGGTCAAAAGTGCATTTTCAAAATCACAGAATGTCGACAAAAAATGGTCTGAATTTACAATGAGCAAATGCACACTGGTATTCACTAACTGCAGATTTGGCATTTCAGGTGCAGATCATACTATAGCGGTGATCGGGAAAAGTACAGCTGTGTACACTTGCCATAAATGTAGATGTTCGAGTGTATTCACTGTTGCAGTCATTACATTTGGTTTATCTACTGGCAGGTTGCCCTCAGTTGGCCTGATTAACAAAGTCTTGTGTCCTGCGTCAGTTGCTGTCCCTTCTTCCATGACGTCAGGTCGTCAGGGGTATAAAACATGCAGCCGATGCCATTACATCAGTTTTTCTTGCCCCAGATGTCAGGTGCCCCCCTAATGGGGAGCAAATAAACACAAAAACACAAACGTATACCTCCAACCAAAAGCAAATACACCAAAAAGGCTTTTATGCATAGTAAAGGAAAGGAGAGGTATAGTCAGAAAAAAATAGGGGGCTGGAGAGAGAGTAAGCAGGACTGCAACAGTGAATACACTCGAACATCTACATTTATGGTAAGTGTACACAACTGTACTATGTTCTTCATGTTTCACTGTTGCAGTCATTACATTTGGGTAGATTCCCAAAGCTATGGTTGCAAGAAGGAGATTATATAGCATTAGGGCCAGTTATAAGGCCATGCAAGACAGCAGTGGCAAAGCTAGCTCTGGATTTAGAGAAAATTGGCAAATGATAGTGCTTGATGAAAGTATGTACAGAACTCCAGGTAGCAGCTTCTAGGATATCACTGGTAGGAACACCTCTGAGAAAGGCTGCAGCCCTGGTGGAGTGAGATCTGATCCCCTGGTGGATAGGTTTTCCATGGTGCTTATAGCAGAAATTAATGCAATGGCTTATCCATTTAGAAATGGTTTGTTTTGAAATAGCCTTCCCCTCTGCCCCTGCAGCAAATGCTACCAGCATATTGTTCAGATTTTCTTCCAGATTTAGTCCTGTCCAAGTAGAATCTTAGTTGTCTGTGCACATCCAAAAAATGCAGAATCCGTTCCCCTTTGATCTGTGGATTGGGGAAGAAGGTTGGCAAATGAATGGATTGATTAAGAGCCACAATGGAAACCATCTTAGGCATGAAGGATGGATTGGTCCTGAGAGATACCCTGTCCACATAAAAGATGATGAAAGGTTCCACTGCCGTAAGGGCCTGTAATTCAGAGATCCTTCAAGCTGAAGTAATTGCTAAAAGGAAGGCTGTTTTCCAAGAAAGAAATTTTAAGTCTGCAGTAGCAGCTGGCTTGAAAGGAGGTAGAGTGAGTTTCTCCAAAACAAAGTTAAGGTCCCAGGCAGGGGTATGAGCTCTCCTGGGTGGTCTCAAGTTTTTTGCCCCTCTGAGATACTGCTTGAGCAGAAGATAAGAGAAGAGGGGTGGTTCTGTGTTATAGTGAGCTGAAATAGCTGAGGCGTGGATTTTAATGGAGGAAAAAGACAGGCCCTTGTGAAGCATCTCAGTTAAGTATTGCAAAATCTGAGGTAAATTGGGCACTGCTGTGCTCATTCCTAAAGACTGGTTCCAGACACAGAATCTTTTCCATTTGTCAGCATAAGATTTTCTAGTACTAGGTGTCCTCGCCTCCAAGATTACATCCATCACAAGTTTGCTGAGGGATAAGGGTGAATTTAAGTGATTAGCCAGGCTGCAAGGTTCAATGTTGGAAGCAGAGGGTGCAGAATTTGGTTCTCCTGCTGGAACAGTAGGGAAGGGGTCTGAGGTAGGTGCCATGGAGATATTTGCGACACACTGCGCAGGAGGGGGTACCAGTGTTGGTGCGGCCAGTCTGGAGCAATCAAAATCATCCTTGGTTTGTCCTGTTTGACTTTTAGTAGAACTTTGGAGAGCAGAGGCTGGGGGGAAAGGCATAGACCGATAGGTTTTTCCAGCTGAAGGACAGAGCAACCACTTTCTAGGCATGTTTGTGGGGAGTCCTTGTGCAAAACTTGTCCAACTGGTAGTTCTGGGAAGAGGCAAATAGATCCATGTCTGGGCTCCCCCATTCGCTTGTCAACATGTTGAAAATCCGTGGTTCCATTTTCCACTCATGTGGGTCCATGAGGTTTCTGCTTAGTCAGACTGCCAATGTATTCAATTTTCCTGGCAGGAATTGAGCTTGTAGATGCACTTGGTAGCTCAAGGCTGTGTTCCACAATACCATGGCTAGTCTGCAGAGGGGGTAGGAATGTGTACCCCCTGCTTGTTTATGTACCACATAACTGTGGTGTTGTCCGTCTTTGACATTAGTTGTCCTCAAGAATGTAGTCCTCGAAGGCTGTCAGAGCATTCTGTTCAGCTAACATTTCTTTTTGATTGATATGTAAGTGCATTTGATTTGGGTTCCGTTTGTCCTGAATGCACTTCCCTGCCAGGTGAGCCCCCCCCATGCATAGTCTGATGCATCTGTAGTTAGGGTTTGGGTGGCAGGGGGTAGTGTGAATGGTAATCCCTTGTTTTGGTGGCAGGCTTCTGCCCACCATAGGAACTCTAGGTGTAGGCACGGTATGATAGGAATCATTGTTTCCAGGCTGTGACAATGTTGACTCCATAGACCTTTTAGATACCACTGTAGTTTCCTCATATGCAGTCTTGCATATGGAATTAAAAGAATGCAGGAGGCCATGAACCCCAAGGCTTGCAGTATTTGTCTTGCAGAGAGCAGGGTTTTTGTGGCCACTTGTTTGAAGTAAGTTACCAAATTAATTTGCTTCTCTGGCGTGAGGGAAGCCATCTTGTATGCCATGTATTCAAGCTTGCACCCAGGAATATAATCTGTTGACTGGGTACCAGTTACGATTTCTTTTAGTTTATGGTGTACCTCAGATAAGTTAGAACCCTTTTTACAAACGCCAGATGATTTAGAAGTATGCCCTGGTTTTCTGCCTGAATTAAATAATCTTCCAGGTATGGGTATATTTGAATATTTCTTTGCCTACAAAATGTAATAACTGGAGCCAGGCACCTTGTGAATACCCTGGGCACAGCAGACAAGCCAAAGGGCAGTGCAGAGAACTGATAATGCAAGTAGCCTGCTTTGAAGCATAAGTATCTTCTGCAAGTTTCCCTGACTGGGATGTGCAGGTATGCTTCTTTTAAATCTAGAGTTGCCAACCAGGCGTCTTTGCCTAGCATAGGAAGTAACTAGTGAAGAGTCAGCATCTTGAATTTTGGAATATCCAGAAAGGTGTTTAGAGTAGACAGGTCCAGGATTAGATGCCATGATTTGTCTTTTCTGGGTACCAGTAAAAGCCTGGAATAGAAACTTTGTCCCTTTTCCTCCTCTTCTGGTACCAGCTGAATAGCCCCCATGCTCAAGAAGGAAAGTACTTGTTTTTGAGCCTCTGTCCACTGATTTGGGGGCAGGTCTGGCCACCCGTTTGGTACTGGCAACGTGTGGAAATGAAATCTGTATCCCTGGGACACTATATTTAAAACCCATTTGTCCTGGGTTATGAGTTCCCAGTTGTTTGCATGAAGAGCAATCTTTCCCCCCCAAAGGGGCGGTTAAAAGATAAGTGCTTGGTAATTTTAAAAGGAAGTCATTGAGACGGTTTACTATAGGGGGGGTGTCTTGTTATTTCCAGATTTGGAAGTGGAGGCCCCCCACTGCTTAGTTCTGAGAGTCCCCCTGGGACTGAAACCTGGGGTTTTTGCCGTGTCTGGGTTTGGCTTGAAAGGATCTGGAAGGGGCTGGAAAGGACCAATTCTTAGTAGGCCAGTGTCTACTAAATCTTGGAGGTTGCACTTGTAAGAAATCTTTAACAGTCTGCATAGATTTAGCTTTATCTTCCATATTTTTTTAGAACTTCTTCAGCCTTTTTGCCAAACAGGCGGTCCTGATTTAAAGGAGCATCCAACAATTTAGCTTTAACATGATCAGGCAAAGATTGCTCCTTAAGCCAAGCATGCCTTCTAAGCACAAAACCAGTAACAGCAGCCCTGCAGGAGGCCTCTAAAGAATCAAAACCACATTGCAAAGTGTGTTTTCCAACTTGTTCAGCAGAATGCATTAAATCCTGTAAATCTTTATTTTCCACACAGTCAGGAATCATCATCATTTTCTGTTTAAGCAGTCCAATAACATGCTGTTGATATTTTAACATATGAAATTGGCAGTTTAAAGCTCTGATTGCCAAGGTTGCAGAAGTATAAACATTTTTACCCCATCTATCCAGCTCCCTGGAGTCTCTATCTGAAGGGGGAGGATTTTTAGCAGTAAAAGCCTTAATGTCCTTGGGTCCCTGAGAAATGGTTTCTGGATCTGCAACAGGAATTTTGAAAAGGAACTTGTGAGACTCAGGAACCCTGTAGTACTCGTCAGGTTTGCTAGGAGCCGGAGGAAGGGAATCAGGGGCCAAACTGTATTCTGAGAACACATCAACAATGTCTAGTACAGGAGGTATAGCCAAAGGCCTATGCTGAAGTAGAAGAAGGAAATCCCCAAGCCTCTTTTTAGAATCAGAAAATTCCTGGCTTTCCCAGTGGAAATGCTCCCTTAAAGTACGTAAAGTTTCCCCAAAAGAAAAATCCTCAGGAGAGGGAATGGAATCCTCTGCATCAGAATCCTCATAAGTAGGTATGGACAAATCCAGGTCATTAGAAGAGTCAGAAAAAACAGAATCCTGATCAGAAGATTCATAAGCAAGCTCAGCCCTAGGCCTCTAAGGGCAGGGGGGGTTGACTACCCCTGATTAGAGTTATTAGATCTTTAGCCATTTTTATCATTTGTTTTTTAGGCATAGGGGCCTGAGCATCGATTTTTTACACATGGATCAAGACTTAGGCCTTAGTAATGAAGGAGGTGTCATTTTACTATGCAAGTCTGTAGGCCTGAATACACCCTCAGAAGCCGGAGCCTGCACAGCGGCTCCGGACCCATCCAAGGTACAGACATCCGCGGGTTCCATAGTTGAAGTATCTCACGGCATACCGGACTCCGATAGGTCTCAGTAGAGGCCTGCGAATCAGAATTAGCGGGTATCAGGGGCTGCGAAAGCCTCACTGAGTACCGGCGAACTAGCGACTGGCTTAGGAGAAGCGTCGTCGGCAGTTTTGGACCACGACGGCCTGTCTCTGTCTTTATCTTCACGTTTTTTCGGAATCCCAGTAGCTGGATGGCTAATCGACGACATTTCTGGATAATTAAACCGACAACCGAAATAAGAGGCAAAAATATAACGACGACGGATAGTGCGCTGACTAAATAAAGCACAAAACCGACAGTAAGATACATCGTGGTAAGGGCCTAGGCAAGGAATACAGTATGAATGAAAATCTTTATGAGGTATTTGCTTTCCACAAGTAATACAATTATTAACTTTTACTGACATATGTAAGGAGCAAGAAAAGTTTCCCCAACTGGGTACTTAGCTTTAAGTTGAAGACTTCGGCGCTGAAATTCGAAAATTAAAATTTCAGAAGTCAGCCGACCGCCACTTGCGAACTGCTTCTGCTTCAGGCACCGCACGGCAAGAAAGACTGATGTAATGGCGTTGGCTACGTGTTTTATACCCCTGACGACCTGACGTCATGGAAGAAAGGACAGCAACCGACGCAGGACCCAAGACTTTGTTAATCAGGCCGACTGAGGGCAACTAGCCAGCAGATTACCCAAATGTAATGACTGCAACAGTGAAACATGAAGAACACTGAACCCTTTCCCTCACTGTAGTGTGATCTTGGAGTTAGTATATTAAAGTAGGGGGATGTGGGGGGGGGGGTGCAGGAGGGCTTGCCTCCCTGCATAACGATGTGTTGTGTAATTTGTATTTTGAAAATCATCAAATCTGGTTTTCCAGATTTTGATTTTCGAACTTTGGTGACATTAGATTTTCGCAATTTAATATCCACAATAGTGCGTTCATAGTTGTCATTCTCGGTAATATAAAGTAAACCATTTAGCGCATTTATTAAGTTGTCATTCAAGACACAGGCAAATATTTAAATAAAAATAAAACAAACCATATTAACATTCACATTTGCAAACAGTATGTATCACAGACATGCTTTTATACAACTATCACCAATCCACCATTGCATACATGAATTCCTGCCACCCCTTAAATCTCACTCCTCTTCTAAAACATTATTCTCCATGTACTGTTACTACCATTTCCATTTTTGCTACGCAATTTCTTCCTAGGGATCCCACTTCCAGCTCTTTTATCTCTGTTACAATATTCACTACTTCAAATACAGTTGGTTTAGACTTCAATTTCCATTTTCTAGTAATGACTTTTGGCAACTGCCAAAATTAAACTTAAGGCCTAATGTCTGGGCAATTCAGATACTGTATCCCAGCTCAAAAAATAAATTTCCAACGTTACACCCATTTGCTTACCCAATATTTCTGAGAAAGTACGCCCAAAACATATTTTTAAGTCACCTCTATTTCCCATCACAACTAACACTTACCATCTACCAGATGAAAAATGCTTGGAGTCTGCTTGGGGTATAATAATACCTATGCAAACACTTCCAAGCAAAAATCCTAAATCTTTTGACACTTTTTTTAATATCTGGAAACCATACACATGTCCTCTCATTGTTTCCTTGTGAATTGCTTATCTTTCAACAAAACGTAAATTAAAGGTTATGCTGCTGAATGCTAGGAGTCTTAAACATGAAAGTGCACTCATTGCAAGCATTTTTATCCCTGGAAGATGCTGACATTTGTGCAGTCACAGAGACATGGTTCAAAGCTGCGGAGAACATCCCAGGCTTTACTTATACCGTCATACATTCAGACCCCAAACTGTGGACAGCAAACCCAAAGGAGGTGGAGTTTCAATACATATCAAAGACACACACATCTCAAGGCTGGTCAAAGAGTATGACGCACAGCAGACACTCCAGATGCAGTTACCATTGACAAGACTCCTATTCAAATCATAGCTAGCTACAGACCCCCAAATTTGACTCAAGATGCCCACTCCACTTATCTGGATCTCTTGAAATCTATCAAGATTCAACCTTTTAGCCTGATCCTGGGTGACTAACTACCCAACCATAGACTGGAAAAACTACTCATGCCAGAACACAAATGCTCAGAGATTCCTCAATTTTATCAATGCAAATGCCTTGGAACAGCTAGCCGATAACCCCCACAAGAGGTGATAATATCTTGGACTTGGTATTAACCAACATGAGTAACCACTGCAGCACCCCTACAGTATCATCCTCCCTGGTATGTTCAGACCACAAAGCGGTCACTTTCGAAGTCACCATCTCCCCTGACCCTACTCAAGCTAGAGTCGAAAAAAAAAAAAAAAAAAACTTCTCCAAAGCTGATTACAACCTCCTGAAGATGGTATAAACCACTTTACAGCCCCCTCCCCCTCTGTAGGAACTGACAACAATGTCCAAATCTACACCAAAGTACTACACAAGCATTTACATAGATGCATGGAATCAGGAATACCTGACGGGACAAACTCATCCTCCTCAAGGAAGAGTAACCTGTCTGGTGGACATCTGCAATAAATAAACTACATACCAAAAGGAAAAAAATTGTGTCCAGGACCAAGAAGGAGCAGGTGCCCAATTGGAAGCAATCTCTCCTTCCTTACCCTGAACAAGCCATCAAGAGCATTAATGAAATCCTCTAAAGCCAACTTCGAGTCTAAATTGTCCACATCTACTACAGACAATCATAAGGCCTTCTTCACATATGCCTGTAATCTCAAAGGAAGCACCCAGATCTGTACAGAACTGGTGGTCAAGGACATCACATACACAAATGTTGTAGATAGAGCCAACCTACTGGCTGACAGATTTAGCGAAAACTTCAGCCTTCTATCCCCCTCATCTGTAACTCAGGACATCCCCAGTACCTGCCTCCCTCCCCTTATCTCTAGAGAACAGGTCATCATGTCCTCTTAAAGGCAAAAAAATACAGTCTCCATGGGACCTGATAACATCCCAAGCTGCATCCTATGTGAACTCAGGCATGAACATGCAGAACCATTAGGCACCCTATTCAACCAAAGTCTGAGTACCAGCTTTGTCCCAGCAGAGTGGGGAACAGCCACCATCATCCCTTTACACAAAGGTGGAGCGTCCACTGATCCGGGAAATTATAGACCCATAAGCCTAACTAGTCTGATCTGCAAGGCCTTGGAATGGATTATCAAGGACCTCATTAACAGGGACATTGGCAACCTCCAAACACTTGACCCCCACACAGTTTGGCTTTGTCAAGAGGAGGTCATGTCTGGTAAATCTGGTTGACTTCTTTGAGACAGTCACCAAAGCCATGGATGAGGCGAAGACTGTGCACACCTCTTACCTTGACCTGGCCAAAGCCTTCAACACTATTCCCTTCTCAGGCATAATAGATAAACTCTCTTAACTAGGCATCAATCCATATGGTACCAGCTGGGTAGCTAACTGGCTCACTGACAGACTCTAGCTAATCAAAATAGGGGAAGCCACCTCAAGCAGTAGACCCATAACAAGCACGTACCCCAAGGATTGGTCTTGGGGCCTCTGTTATTCGAGATATACTTCTCTGAGGTGCAGGCTAAAACCAGTGGGTTATGGTTGACCAAGTTTGCAGATGACTGCACGCTGGGCGCAGTAATCAATTCCCCAAGTGATGTAGACGTCCTCCAAGAGGGTCTCACCCAAAAAAATGACTGATGCCAGAAACATGGCCTCAAGCTGAATGCCAAAAAATGCATTATCATCCCCTTTGGGGAGAGAGATGTCCCCACATATCACATTAATAACAACATCCTAAGCACGCAATCAGTCGTGACAGATTTGGGAACTCAGGTTGGTAGCAATCTAACTTTTGATCACCATGTTGTTTCTGTTGTACTGAAAGCTTTCTACATGGCCCACCTCGTAAGTAAGGGTAGATGACAAAAAGGTCATAACATCCCTGTAGTCTTCCCTTATAACTCCAATTATTGAGTATAACACCCCTTCGGTATGTACCATGCAAAGCACATTCAGCAGCTGAAGAGACCACTGAGGTTACTCACCAGGAGAATCCAGGGCCTGAAACATCTACCCTACACAGATAGGCTAAAAGCCTTGTCCCTCTACTCAGTTTCATACAGACTCTTCACAGATGACCTCTGTCTGGCATACAAAGCAATCCCAGACCCTGCCTTGCTGGGACTGCTGCATATCCTCAAGTCAAGCTGTACTAGAGTAACCCATATGTGCAACCTCAACCTGGTCTGTGACATCAATAGGACTTGTTGGCGGGACAGATGTGTCCCAGAGACTCCCCCCATCTGTGGAACAGACTTGCTCTCTAAGTCAAGTATAGTACCTCATTATCCCTTTTTAAGTGCAACCTGGATAACTGGATGGGAAACAGAAAAAAAACATCCCTGAGATTCCACCTATGTCCCTGCTGGACAGTGGCTTTGGGTGCTGACTTGTCTAAACATGGGCTAAACTCTTGGCTAGGCTTAATAAGGGCCTCAGGGCCAATAGCCTAGGAATTTCCCATGATCTCTCTTCCCAATTTTTTCTAACTTCCTCTGATTGACTCCTACAGTTATTGTCAACATTTTATATGCCCTACTAACTATCCTTTTTAACAGCAGCTTCTGACCTAGACCCAACTAAAAACCATACCAGAACATGTATTTCACTTGTGATTCCCACTATCTCTTTCTCTATGCCTATCCTCCAACATCAATCCCTGACAGGGGAAGCAGTCTCTGGCCAGCAGTCCAAATGTCTTCTTAGCCTCCTCCTTTCTATTACCCTTCCATCTCGTAGTACTTGCTCTGAATACCTTGGTTCTGTTGCCAGTTTTCTCCAGTAAATTCCAGTTCCATCTTTCCTATTCTCTGTACTCCTAATTGCAGTCATTCTCAATGACAGAGTCTCTCTCCTACATTCTCATGATGGCTTAGTTCTTAGAATGCTTTCTGCTGCTTTATGAATATAATCTGTACAATTCTGTATGGCTGTTATTTCTCTTAAGCACCGGCATCAAAAATCCCATTCTCTCCTTATTTCTTGAATTTCCACCCTGCTTTATCATCATCCCTTTCCACTTGTATACCTTTCTGCTTGTGTTATGCATAAGAACTTTAACTGTGTAGCTCTAAAATATCCATTCAATCAAGTAGTCCTAAAACACTTTGCTGTATTGGAAGGCTCAACTTATCCCACTTGACCCTTGCCCTCTTCCCCTCCCAGATAAAATCCTTCAACTCTTTATTAATTATGGTCCATAACATCTCCTCTGGTTGAGAAAAATATGCCTGACCAATATATAAAAGTAAAGGGACTAAAAACATTTTCACTACTTATACTTTGCTATCCATAAACACGAGTCTCCAGTTCCTCAGTTTTTGTATTATCTTTTAACTGTTTCCCACATTATCTTTATCTACCACAGCAAAATCCTTTTTACTCCATACTCCTAAATACTTAATTTTACTGCGTCCCCAAAAATATTGGTATTTCTAAACAGATTCATGTGTCGGTACAAAGTTTACATCAATAGCCTTTGTTTTGTCATCATTAATTGTATATCCCCCAAAATTGAAACCGTTTCAGAATGTTCCACAGCACTGAGAAGTCATTTTCTGGTTTTATCATGTAAAAAATACCATTTGCAAATAAAGCCAACCTTTCTTGATTACCATACCAACTGTATCCTTGAATTTCTGAGTCCCTTATTTTCTTTGACAATGGCACTAAATATAACACAAAGGGGAAAGAGGGCACCCCGCTTGGTTACTTTGTTCAGAAACAACTTATCAGAGAGGAACTACAGTAAACTCTCATTTAACCGGCACCCATAGAGTTTGGTAGATGTCGGTAAAGTGTAGCTTCTGGTTGGTTGAGAGATGCAGGTATACGAGCCAATCAAAAATGGCAAAGCGGAGCTTCTTCTGTTCAATGCGGGCTGTTCCATTTTTGATTGGCTCGTATGTCGGTATACAAGTCAATCAAAAATTTTGGTTGCTTGGGCATGCCGGCTGCTTGAGTTCCGGATAACAGGGACTTTACGGTATCTAAATAATTCTTGCCAACGATCCTTTACATATCCTCCTAATTAACCTCATTATTGTATCAGGGAACACAAATGTTCCATTGCCCTACTCATAAAATCCCAGCTTACTCTGTTGAATGATTTCTCGCATCAACACTCAACAACAATATTTTCTTACATTGTTTTCCTGTGGATGATCACTATTCTATTAATATTGTAAAATGTTTCCCTCCCCATCAAAAAACCACATTGATCCATACCAATCAATTTTGGCAACATATCTGCCATTCTTTTAGCTATTATACACAAACACATTATAATCTCGGCTTAAAATTGAAACGACCTAAGTGAAGCTGTATCTGATGGGTCTTTACCATCTTTAAGTATTACAGCCACCACACCTTTCTTCCAGGATGTTGGTGCTTCCCTCCTTTTAAACTGCAGTGAAAAAAAAACCTTCCAGATTTTAACTTCCACAGGAATACCATCTGTTCCTGCAGACTTTTTCCTGCAGATTGATTATACATGACCATTTATTTCTCATCTCATCCCATCTTAATCTTTAATTGATGGGCCTCATCTACCCCTAATCTCGGTGTACTTCAGTCTTCCATAAATATTTCCATTTGTGCTTTCATGGTTCCAGATTTCTCTGATTTATACAAATTTTCATAAAATTTCTGAAATAACTTAAGTACCTCTACTGGATCTCTGATTATTTTCATTGTAATCGGCTGCCCAATTTTGGTAACAACCTCTTCTACTTTCTGTTGCCCAAGTCATTGTGCTAAGACTTTTGTGCTCTGTAGTTCAAACAGTTGCTTTACAGCTGTCTTTCTAAACTCATACATATTATCCAAAAACTCCTTTTTTTTCTCTTTAGCATTCTGCGGTTGCACTCCTTGTTCTGCAAGATTCCTCTTACTCTGTAATACTTCAACCTCCGTGTCAGCCCCTGTAAATAATTCTTGTCTCTCTCTCTCTCTCTCTCTCTCATTTCTATCTTCTCTAATAACGCTTGAATAATTTCTGCTGCTCATTCCTTAAATTCCTCTCTTTTTAACAGGTGGTAAGGGAAGCGCCAGTGCCTCATTTTCTTTGTTACACTGGATTTTTATCTTGGTTGTTATTGGCACATGATCTGAAAAAGTTATTGGATGCATGTCAAAGCTATCAATTAAATGCATATGTTCCTGTAAAATATGATTTCTGTGCAAGTGTAATATGTAAATTCTCTCAAGAGTTCCTGCTACTGAATTTACATATTCCATACCAAATAGTTTCATACATTTTTTCAGAACTCTATCTTTCATTACATATTTTTCCATTCTAATTCCCCCAGATACATCCTCACTATTGTAAATCAAGTTTTATTCCCCACCTATAAATAACATTCCCTGATGAAAGCTGATTACTTCTCCCAAAATTTTCTTAAACTCCATAATAGCAGTTTTAGGTGGAACTTTTCCAGTAGCCCTTCACTAGCAAAAATCTACCATTACCATCTTCTTTTCCCCTTTTCTGTCACTCAGAGCTCCTCAAGCAATTTGCATAAGTACTCCCATTTTCCTTTGTCCTAGTACCCATTCTGAAATTCTTTCTTTATCAAATTCACATGCTCGCTTCTTTCCAAATTTGTCTCCTGTAGCACTGCTATTTAAAATCTGCACTTCTGAATATAATTCAGTACTCTTTATCTATACCGGTGAGGCAATTCACATTCCAAAATAATGCATTAGTGTAGACATTATGACTATTTCCCACTTTTGTGTTACATGCACCCATTAACATTTGGCAGGTTTGTTGTTTATAAAAAGTTTTTTCTTTTCATCTCCATTTTATAAGATTTTTGTTTTAATGAAACCCTCAAAGGAAAAAAAAGACAGAAGACCCCAATGACTTAAAAACAAACACACAAAACTATGTACATCTTCAAATAATGAAGTTTAATCCCCCAATAGGAACTGTCCCAAACTGAAATCTGCACTCACAGGCATTAAAACCCAAAATAAAGGTTAGCCATGCTAAGATGCATGTTACAGCCTGTGCTCCTACTTACACTAATTGCTGTCTGTTCTTTTCTTATCTTTATTCTCCTCCCATATATGAAAACCAACTTGCATGCTTTTAGAAAATATGATCTTTTATCTTTAAGAAAAAGTGTACTGGATATCTTTAAATAAAACTATATTATACACTTTTTTAGTAAATGCATTGAAGTATTTAGTTAGTAGAAAAGCTGCTATCTGGTATTCACATTCAATAATTTTAAACGTTTTACTGGGTTACTTGGCCTTGTACCTTTTAATTTTACATTTTTCTCAGTAAATAATGTCCAGACTTCAACTTACTACCTTCACCTTTAATCACCTTGTTATCAAGGAAGCATAAAAACAATTCATCACATTATGGTCTCAATTTTTTAAAACCCACTTGCATTCACAGAAAAAAAGGCATTAGATTAAGCCAAAGGTATTAATGCAGACATTCATCTTTGCAAAAGTAAAATAACACATTTCTAGATATATTATAAATCAGTGCACTTTTACAACCTATCCCCTGCCACAACAGCCCAAGAATACAACCTATTGACTTAAACAG